>NC_091297.1:67310547-67480547 GCF_038502225.1 Cherax quadricarinatus | reverse complement strand
TGTGTGTGTGTGTGTGTGTGTGTGTGTGTGTGTGTGTGTGTGTGTGTGTGTGTGTGTGTGTGTGTGTGTGTGTGTGTGTGTGTGTGTGTGTGTGTGTGTGTGTGTGTGTGTGTGTGTGTATGCGTGTGTGCGTGTGTATGTGTGTGCGTGCGTGTGTGCGTGTGTGTGTGTGTGTGTGTGTGTGGATGTGTGTGTGTGTGGATGTGTGTGTGTGCGTGCGTGTGTGCGTGTGTACTCACCTAGTTGTGGTTGCAGGAGTAGAGTCATAGCTCCTGGCCCCGCCTCTTCGCTGATTGCTACTAGGTCCTCTCTCTCCCTGCCCCATGAGCTTTATCATACCTCGCCTTAAAACTATGTATGGTTCCTGCCTCCACTACGTCACTTTCTAGGCTATTCCACGGCCTGACAACTCTATGACTGAAGAAATACTTCCTAAAATCCCTTTGATTCATCTGAGTCTTCAACTTCCAATTGTGACCCCTTGTTTCTGTGTCCCTTCTCTGGAACATCCCGTCTTTGTCCAACTTGTTTATTCCGCGCAGTATTTTATATGTCGTTATCATGTCTCCCCTGACCCTCCTGTCCTCCAGTGTCGTCCGGCCGATTTCCCTCAACCTTTCTTCGTAGGACAATCCCCGTAGCTCTGGGACTAGTCTTGTTGCAAACCTTTGCACTTTCTCTAATTTCTTGACGTGCTTGACTAGGTGTGGATTCCAAACTGGTGCTGCATACTCCTGCATGGGCCTGACGTAAATGGTATACAGAGTCTTGAACGAATCCTTACTGAGGTATCGGAACGCTATCCGTAGGTTTGCCAGGCGCCCGTATGCTGCATCTGATTGATGTGTGCCTCAGGAGATATGCTCGGTGTTATACTCACCCCCAGATCTTTTTCCTTGAGTGAGGATTGCAGTCTTTGGCCATCTAAACAATATTGTGTCTGCGGTCTTCTTTGTCCTTCCCCAATCTTCATGACTTTGCATTTGGCAGGGTTAAACTCAAGGAGCCAGTTCCTGGACCAGGCTTGTAGCCTGTCCAGGTCTCTTTGTAGTCCTGCCTGATCCTCATCCGATTTTATTCTTCTCATTAACTTCACATCATCTGCAAACAAGGACACTTCTGAGTCTATCCCTTCCGTTATGTCGTTCACATATACCAAGAACAGCACAGGTCCTAGGACTGACCCCTGTGGAACCCCGCTTGTCACAGGCGCCCACTCTGACACCTCGTTACGTACCATGACTCGTTGTTGCCTCCCTGTCAGGTATTCTCTGAGCCATTGCAGTGCCTTTCCTGTTATGAGTGCCTGATCCTCTAGCTTTTGCAGTAACCTCTTGTGAGGAACTGTGTCGAAGGCCTTCTTGCAGTCCAAAAAAATGCAGTCGATCCACCCCTGTCTCTCTTGTCTTACTTCTGTCACCTTGTCATAGAACTCTAGTAGGTTTGTGACACAGGATTTTCCTTCCCTGAAACCGTGCTGGTTGTCAATTATACACTTGTTTCATTCCAGGTGCTCCACCACTCTCCTGATGATCTTCTCCATGACCTTGCATACTATACACGTTAGTGATACAGGTCTGTAATTTAATGCCTCATATCTGTCTCCCTTTTTAAAAATTGGGACTACATTTGCCATCTTCCATACCTCAGGGAGTTGCCCAGTTTCAAATGATGAGTTGAAGATCTTTGAAGATCTTTGTGTGTGTGTGTGTGTGTGTGTGTGTGTGTGTGTATGTGTGTGTGTGTATGTGTGTATGTGTGTGTGTGTGTGTGTGTGTGTGTGTGTGTGTGTGTGTGTGTGTGTGTGTGTGTGTGTGTGTGTGTGTGTGTGTGTGTGTGTGTTTGTGTGTGTGTGGGAAAGCCTGTCTAGTATATCTTCGTCTTGTGTCGGGTGTCACCTGGTTCCTCCACTTACCTCACCTTCACCATCGCCCACCACCACCACCAACTACGAACACCACTGCCCACCACGCCCACCGCTGCCCACCCCACCCACTTCTGCCTACCCCAGCCCCGCCCACTACTGCCCACCCCGCCCACTGCAATGCCCGCCTCATCTTACACCCACCCACCCAACATTCCAAGGGTCAGACCCGCCATATAACCACCACATACATAAGAACATAAGAACATAAGAAAGGAGGAACACTGCAGCAGGCCTGTTGGCCCATACTAGGCAGGTCCTTTACGATTTATCTAATTTAAATCCATTACTGCGGGTTCTCTCATGGAGAGATATCCTCAAGACCTTGTTAATATCCCCTTTATTAATACCTATCTTCCACTTATACACTTCGATCAGGTCTCCCCTCATTCTTCGTCTAACAAGTGAATGTAACTTAAGAGTCTTCAATCTTTCTTCATAAGGAAGATTTCTAATGCTATGTATTAATTTAGTCATCCTACGCTGAATGTTTTCTAACGAATTTATGTCCATTCTGTAATATGGAGACCAGAATTGAGCTGCATAATCTACGTGAGGCCTTACCAATGATGTATAAAGCTGCAGTATTACTTCTGGAATTCTTTTGCTTACACTTCTTGATATAAATCCCAGTAATCTATTTGCCTTATTACGTACACTTAGGCATTGCTGTCTTGGTTTAAGGTTGCTGCTTACCATAACCCCCAAATCCTTTTCGCAATCTGTATGGCTAACTTCTACATTATTTAACTTATAAGTGCTAGGGTTATGGACACTCCCGAGCTTCAGAACCTTGCATTTATCTACATTGAAGTGCATCTGCCACTTTTCTGACCAAGAGTAGAGTTTGTCTAAATCCTCCTGAAGCTCCCTAACATCTACGTTTGAATCAATTATCCTACCTATCTTCGTGTCATCGGCGAATTTGCTCATATCACTAGAAATTCCTTCATCAAGATCATTGATATATATTATAAACAACAACGGGCCCAAGACTGATCCCTGTGGAACGCCACTTGTTACTGATCCCCACTCGGATTTAACCCCATTTATGGACACTCTCTGCTTCCTGTCTGTGAGCCATGATTCGATCCACGAGAGCACCCTTCCCCCAATGCCATGAGCTGCTACTTTCTTCAACAGTCTTTGGTGCGGAACTCTATCAAATGGCTTACTAAAATCTAAGTAAATAATATCAAATTCTTTATCGTGGTCAACAGCCTCAAAAGCTTTACTGAAGAAAGTTAATAAATTAGTTAGACAAGACCGGCCTCTTGTGAATCCATGCTGAGTATCATTAATCAAGCTATGGTGACGTGTACTTAGCTCTGTGAAGACCTGTTTGTGTGCTCTCTGTGAATTTGTACCAGGATGCCCTCTCCTGAGCAACTTTACCAGCAGCTGAGAGAAGAGCTCAGAGTTGCTAAGATGGAGATACGGCGATTAACTAAGGAGAACAAGAGGATTCGTAGTAATCCTTCTGTTGTGAGTCCCCAGGTTAAGAGGGGAGCTTTTTTCAGTGGCCGGGCAACATGGAACCAAGCTGAAGATCAAGAAAATGGTTGGAGAGGCAACGAGAAACCAGAAGACTACCGTGGAAACTTCCAACCCATTCTCGGTGCTACCTGACGAATGTGAGTGTTCTACTGGGAATGCCACAACGAGCACCAAAGAAGCATTGGCAGACGTGAGTAAGACATCCCTAGAAACCCCAACGAAGACCATCGAGAACGTCTTGACGAATTCTACAAGTGGTGTAATGCTACCTGGCGAATGTGAGTCGACTACTCGGAGCATCACGACGGACGACGCCAAGGAAGGTAAAAACATTGTTGTTGTTGGGGATAGCCAGATTAGGTACATGGATAGGGCATTCTGCTTGAAGGATAGGAGTAGGAGACAGAGAGTGTGTTTTCCTGGGGCTGGGATGAAGGATATTGTTAGCCGTCTGGATGACATCATGAGAGGTAATGGGAGCAATCCTATTATCTGTCTCAGTGCTGGAGGCAACGATGTTGGCAGACGTAGGAGTGAGGACCTGATTAGCAGTTATAGGTCAGCAATAGAGATAATTAGGAGGAAGGGTGGGAAACCTGTCATATGTGGCATTTTGCCAAGGAGAGGAGTTGGAAATGAATGGTTGTCCAGAGCAATTGGTGTCAATTGCTGGCTGGACAAATACTGTAAGGAAAATGCGGTAACATTCATTGACAACTTGGACCTCTTCTATGGCAGAAATGACATGTATGCCAGGGATGGGGTTCACTTATCTAGGTGTGGGGTGGGAGCACTGGCCAACGCAGTGGAGGGAGCTGTTAGGTCTTTAAACTAGGAATAGTTAGTAGTATGGATTTTGGCGGGAAAACTGTGAAGTCGCAGGGTAGTAACATGAGTACTAGGAGAACTAGTAATAGGCAAAATGAGGTGGATATTGGAAAGCCAATGACACTAATTGACAAGGACAGTAATACGTTTAGTGGAATAACAGAAAGGAGCAGGAAGGGTAAAGAGAGAGGAGGGTCATTAAATATTTATTACACAAATAGTCGCAGTGCTATGAATAAGAAGGACGAGTTGAGACTAGTTGCTAGTGCAGGTAAAATAGATGTATTTGCCATTACTGAGACGTGGTTTAATTCAAAAAGTCGGAACATGCCTGCAGAATGTCACATTCAGGGTTTTAAATTGTTCCAAGTAGATAGAAGTATCGGGAAGGGGGATGGGGTGGCATTGTATGTCCGAGATCGCTTGAACTGTTGCATAAAAACGGGTATTAAGTCTGAAGTAACACATACAGAGGGTATATGTGTCCATGTATTGTTTGTAATGGCTTGATAAAGCTCCTGGAGAGCGAAACGTTGCCACAATAAATGTCACATTAGTTGCACTTGTGTCCTTTTACTTTACATATTGTCGGTAATTCTACCAACTTTATTACAATCTGTCGGACACCGCAACATAATGGACATTTCATGCAGACGTTATTTGGACACCCTTCTTCGTGCTCACAGCTATCGCAACAGACACAACTTCCTACAAGATTGCCTGGCAGAGAAGGTGATCCCTAAGTCTACTCCTGCACAACTCTCCAACTAAAAGCACCCCTTCTCTCCAGCTACCCAAGCTTACTTAACTGAATGTGCCGAAGAACTTTCTAACATCGCTAAGGAAACCTTTGAAACTGCAAGGAATATGAGGGCCAATCTTCAGATTGACCAACACACTGCTGAGCATATTCTCAGCACAGTCACCACAGCTAACCTCCAACAGAAGATCAAACTCAATCGCAAACTTCAGTACCTCTGCTCTAACAGTCGATGGAAGGAAATGGGATGTGAATCCCTGATAAACAACTTATCGTCACGCACCTTAACCGACTACGAAAAACAAGCACTGAGTCTGGGACTCAAATTTACCACCAACATACGCAAACCTAACTATCAACTCAATCTAGTTACCAGGAACCATAGACACAGTGACAGCAACTTCCAGAAGGGTTAAATACAAGGCCTTCTCACTGCAGCTTTATGTGAACCTTCTTCTTCTAATCTTCCTAGACGATACATCACTGCCCTTAAGAACCTCGCCAACGACCCCAACATTATCGTCACCACCGCCGACAAAGGAGGTGGAGTCGTCATCCTCAACACCAGTGACTACAACACTAAAATGATGGACCTTTTGAATGATCAATCTACATACGAACCCATCAGCACTCAACAGTGGGAGACGCTCACCAAAGATTTTCTATACAAAACCAGACAAATACTCAAACGCACTAGAGAAGGGAAGAAACTTCTGTACTTGTTACCAAGCAACCCTAAACCAGCACACATGTATGGTTTACCCAAGACCCATAAACACAATATTCCTCTCAGACCAATCACGTCAGGAATAGGCAGTGCTCCACACAAACTAGCCGGAGTTCTTGCCAAACATCTTTCCTGCCTTCTGGGGATCATCAGCCCC
This sequence comes from Cherax quadricarinatus, assembly GCF_038502225.1. Taxonomy (NCBI): domain Eukaryota; kingdom Metazoa; phylum Arthropoda; class Malacostraca; order Decapoda; family Parastacidae; genus Cherax; species Cherax quadricarinatus. Next base: position 67,474,654 of record NC_091297.1, on the reverse strand, counting down.
GCTCATCTTAAACACTCAGGTGACCTTCTCAACCGCATCCGTAACCTCTCCATCCGTAACAAGAAACTAAGCAGTTTGGATGTGACTTCCCTCTTCACAAAAGTACCTACCAAAAAAAGCCATCGAGGTTCTACGACGTAAAGTCAATCAGGACCTTAATCTTCCTCTACCTCCCGGAGATTTTGTTGACTTAATTGAACTCTGTGTTAATTTCAACTGTTTTTCTTTCAATAACAAGCTCTACAAACAAACCTACGGCATGGGAATGGGGTTACGTTACGTGGACGATGTCCTCGTAATAACTCCAAAACGTTTTGATGTACGGGATCTTCAGGCAAGGCTCAACGCAGTTGAACCGGCGATCCAGTTTACACTAGAAGAAGAGTCCAATGACAAGCTACCTTTCCTCGACGTCCTCATTCACAAAGTAGACAACAACCTAAGATTTCAAGTTTATCGGAAACCCACCAATAAAAATGATCTTACACACTTCTATTCCAGTCAAGATACCAAGACCAAAAGAGGCATCATCATCGGGTTTTCCCTAAGAGCATACCGAATTTGTAGTCCTGAGTTTTTTGACGAGGAGTGTACATACATTCACCAAACATTCACAGAGTTACATTTTCCTTCTTTTTTCATCAAAGACTGCAAGAAAAGAGCTCTTCAGATCATAAATTCTCCATGCATCAACACCACTCCCAGCAAAGTTATAATTCTTCCCAACAGTCAGGTTGCACTGAACGTCTCAAAAGTACTTTCACAAGCTAACACCAGAGTCGCCATCGCTTCTAGCACTTCAATAAAGGATATAACCAGGACAAAATCCAAGCACCACGAAGCAGTCAATGCAGGAGTTTTGTTGAGAATTTTTGGCCTTACCTGCTGTGTTTAATTTATTATAAATATAAACACTTAGCTGATAAATGACAGCAAATCGTCTACACAGCCGTCCCTGCAGACGAGGTCTAGAAGCTGTCGAAACCATCACAACAGTGGGCTGTCAAGAGATACAATTTGTAAGTATAAATTACCCCTAGGGGGTGTTATGCCAGCATATTTCATTCGATGATGGCTGACGAAATACTTACTTGTTTGGACTCAAAAGTCCACACCTTACTGCCGATTATAGGTTGATTACAAACTCCTTGTGACTCAAGAATTGCGCAATCCCCCGATCTACAAGAAATTCGTAACATACCTTGCTCTTTGTAACGTGAGCTATGGTGTTCTCAACACCTTCGACAGATATCGGTGACTTGATAGAACCTGAAGTGTCCTTGGATGTCCACGTCTTCCATTGTCTAGGAAACGCACACTGGTACACTATGTTCCACAAGATTCGTCTTTATTGTTCACAATGTATCACAAGAGAAGCTGATCACACTTCTCTTAAGAGTTTATTGTGTTTTGTGAGACACTTTATTCACACTAACGCACAGATCAGTGTCCTTTGCTGGTTATCCTGGCGTCAGTGTCTCGTAGTAGAGTCAAAGTTAGTCTGGCGTCGTCACACCACTCCATGCCGTCACTGCCCTAATACACAAAAAAAAAAAACGCTGACCTAGTACCTTGCATCCTTGTCACCTCCTCGATGAAGCAAAGCAGAATGTTTGTTTCTTGCTGTCTTAAGCGTAGACAACAATGTACACTATTTTTACTATGGTAATAAAGTGGGAGCAGGATTTTCCTTAATTGTCTTGCTAAGTAAGAGATGTACTGTCTCTTATAAAAATACACGTTGCAACGCCGCTGCAAGGAGCAGAGGTCACTTGATTACATGGCATAGCATCTGTGCTCAATTACTCACTCTAGCAGTAAACAAGACGCTCGCCCCTTCTGAGTGGCCCCTCAGGACTGAAAGGGCTGAAGGGGGCTGAAGGGGGTTGATACCCCCCTCCTGGAGAAAATTTCTCCACACTGGGGGGCGGCGGAGGTTCGCTGCAGGTGAACTATTCATCACTTAACATTAATTTAATTTTCTCACTCACCACCACTGCTGCTTGTCTTTTCTGAACAGCTTTAGTCTGTGTGGTTTCTGGAGAATCACTAATTTTGTTTTCAACACTGTGTAATTCTAACGGCACTAGTTTATTTATTGTCCGCTTATTCACTACACCTTTGCTCAAAACATCAACTGTCCTGATGATTCCATTTGCATCAGGATATATGGTCACAATTTTTCCAAGTGGCCATTGGGACCTCGGACCATCATTGTCGATAATCACTATGTCACCAGGTCTTAAGGACTTATGATTTTCAGGAATACCAGCTCCATAGAAGTGTTCTCTCAATGAGGTGAGATAGTCTTCTCGCCAAATTTTCTCCCAACGTTCAATCACTTTATTAAGGTGTTTGAATTTAAGTCTGAGTTGCTCAGGTTCGAAATAAGTAGGATCCTCTATGATTTCTTTATCATTCATGGGAGGAACAGGTTCGAGCCTTCTGCCATGGAGTAAATGAGATGGACTTAACACTTCTAAATTGTCCAGATCATCGGTAACATAAGTTAGAGGTCTGTTGTTGACTCTATTTTCTATTTCAGTCACAACTGTACGGAATTCTTCTAAGTCTATTCTCTGATGATGAAGAGTCTTCCTTAAACAACGCTTTACAATGCCGATCATTCTTTCATAAAATCCGCCGTGCCATGGAGATTTAGGAGGAATGTATCTCCAACGACATCTGCGTTGATTCAGCATCTGTTGTACTTCTGGTTGATCAAAGATCTTGCTTATATAAGCAGCACCAGCAACAAAGTTCGTTGCATTATCTGAAATCATCAGTCTGGGACATCCCCTTCTGGCTGCAAACCTTCTGAATAATTTGATAAAGGTTTCAGCAGACATGTCAGTGGCTACTTCTAGATGTACTGCTCTAGTTGTAGCACAAGTGAACAAACAGATGTACACCTTGATGGGAACTTTGTCAACTGTTTTGGTTAAAATTATTGGTCCAGTGTAATCTACACCTGTCACCTCAAATGGAGTGATATGACAAACTCTTTCAGAGGGATATGGAGGTGGACCTGGATATTGACATACTCGCATATCATAGTGACGACAAGTAATGCAGTCCTTTATTTGTTTTTTCACACTTTGTCGACCTTGAGGTATCCAGTAGGATTGTCGTATATGACAAAGTGTGTCAGCTACCAAACCATGTAACACGTTACTGTGGGCGTTTTGCACAATCAGTTTTGTTAGCCAATGATTCTTGGGGATCAATATTGGATGTATGGCTTCTTTAGGTAGTGAAGAATTATGAATTCTTCCTCGACATCTTATAATCTTTTCTGAGTCGAGATAAAGTCCTAAAGAATTAATCATAACAGGTTTCTTTGGGGATTTATCTTGTGTTTCCAGAAATTTATATTCTGTAGAGAAAACGTCTTTCTGTATTAGTTTCACCCACTATTTAATGGGTTCAAGACATTCATAATCAGGTTTAATTCCTTTAATGAATTTAAAGACAAGAGCTGTAACTCTTAAGAGTTTACCCAAAGATGAGTATTTAGATCCACCAATGACTATTTCTGTTGTGGCTGCTGCAGTATTTACACAACTTATTTCTGCTGTGTTCAAGCAGACTGTTTCTTCTGGCATAATGTGAGCTTTTTGCTGAGGCCAGTTATTTTCATCAGAGAGCCAGATCGGTCCGTGGAGCCATAATTTATTATCCACAAATTTCTTGAGTGGGACACCACGTGACAACATGTCAGCTGGATTCTCTTGGGTAGAGACGTGAAGAAAGAGATAATCTCTCTGCATCTCTTTTATTTCTGCTACTCTGTTCTGTACATAGACCAACTTACTCTTATTATTTCTTAACCACTGGAGAACTGCTTCATTATCACTCCAGATCACGGTTTTCTCAATAGTGAGATGATCAAGTACTTTGTTGAGATAGACAGCTAATTTTGTACCTACATAGAGTGCTGTCAGTTCCAATTGTGGTACTGTTCTGACCTTCAAGGGTGCTACCCTGGCCTTTGAAGTAATTAGTGTACTTCCTTCAGCATTACTCATGTAAGCTACAGCGCCATAACCTCTAGTTGACGCATCACAGAACACATGTAATGTGTACTTGTTTCCCTCTTGACCTATTTGTCTGGGAAATTTAATTTGATGAAGTTGTTTAAACTCCCTGGATATTTCATCCCATGCTTGACTCATTTCTAGAGGCAAGTTCTCATCCCATCCAATTTTGAGTTTCCATGCATCTTGCATAAGCATTTTACCTTTTATGGTAATTGGTGAGACGAGTCCTAGAGGATCAAAACATTGTGATACCTCTGACAGTAAACTACGTTTAGTGAGTGTACTGCATGATTTATTGTTTATCTTTTTGAGACTCAAAGTATCTTCCTGTGTGTTCCAATTAAGTCCCAGCATATTGTTGCAATCAGGAATTTCAGTTTCAGGGAAATCTTCTTTGATAAGTTCCCCTAATTGCTTTGAATTTGTATTCCACATCCTTAGAGGCATATTTGCTTCTTTCATCTCCTTGTTAGCTTCTCTGTATAAGGATTTCAAATCCTCCTCTTTATTCACAGTACCTTGAAGATTGTCCACATAGAAACTTTTCTTTAAGACTTCTTTGAAGGGACTTTCAGATTTCTTCAAATGTGTATTTAGAGTAGCTTCTAGTAAGAATGGAGAGGATGTTGCACCAAATAATACGGATTTGAAACGATAAGTTTTCACAGGACTTTGAGAATCATGTGGATTTTCAGGCCACAAGAATCGAGTATAATCTCTATCTATTTCTTGTAGTCCTACTCTTAAGAAAGCTTTGGAAATATCAGCCGTGTAGGCATGTGGGTTTGTGCGAAATTTCATAAGCACGTCTCCAAGCTTCTCAGTTAGTGAGGGTCCGGTCATCAGACAGTCATTAAGACTTGCTACATCTTTATTTGCACGTACACTGCAATTATATACAACACGTAGTGGAGTGGTTTCAGAATCTTTTCTGACTCCATGGTGCGGGAGATAATGAGCGTTTGTCTTCAACTTATCTTCGACTATTTCCTCAATGAATTTATTATCCAACTGTTCTTGTATGATATTATCATAGACAGTCAGTAGCTCTGGATTCTTCCTGAGCTCATGTATTTGTGCTTTCATCTGTCCGAAAGCCATGCGATAATTGCTAGGTAGATGTGGTGGATTTAATTTCCATGGTAACCTAACCCAATACTGTCCATCTTTATATTTGACAGTGTCCAAATATTGGTTATAAGTCTGAGACTCTTGTGGGCTTGGTTTATTTACATCAATACCTATCGCATCTAAATCCCACAACTTATCAACTGGTTCATTCATTTCTTCCAGTAATGATAATTTTTGTTGTGGTACATGATCAGCGGTTATTCTCGTAACTAGTACATTTTCCACTGAATCAATATCAGCTTCTTTCCCACTTTGAGAGGGAATGGGACCACATATCATGTGGCCTCCTGCTGTTTTCAGCAAGTGATCATGTTTACTTACTATATTTTGCACAAAACAGTGATAATAATCACTTCCAATGATTAAATCAATTGGACTAATTGTGTCCGTCTGTATGTCAGGACAGGCTAACTTGACCTTAGCTGCTTTCAGTGCTGCAACTGTTTCTTTTAATCCCTGGATCTGCACAGACTTAGGCAAATCATCTACTACCACAGCTTCTACTGTCTTTTTCCTGTTTCCTAGACCAACAGTGATTTTGGCTAGGTCATATGTCTGTTTACCAGAATTATGGAAAAACCCAGCTATATCTAACTGTATTTTGGCATAGGGTTGTTTATTCAGTTTCTGCAACACTGTTCTTCTTATGAAGGACCTTTGTGAGCCTTGATCAAATAGTGTTAGCACATTGGTTTTTTGTAATTTATTAGATAACTCAACTCGAGCTATCGGGAGAGCAGTTGCTTTAAACTTATCTCTCACATTTAATGCTGTTGCTTGTTGACTTCCTGATTCTGTGGAAGTCTGCTGCTGTTCAGCAAAAGTATTTGGGCATAATGCTGTATGATGCATACCCTTGCATTTAAAACACTTCTTCAGTGAGCATTTTCCTCCCTTGTGTTCACCTAAACACTTGATGCATCTTTTCAGCTGATGAACACGTTGTTTACGTGCCTCCATTGATGTGTATTGAATACAATACTGTGCCCAATGTGTTCCATCACAAAGTACACATTTTGCAGTACGTTTATGTGTGACAGTCTGTTTACTGTCTATTGTATTCACAGCTTGATAAATGCCTATATGGGATTTCCCATTATGTGGTTTAGTGGGAGTAGTTATACTCTTTTTATACTGAGTTGAAGGTTTATTATCCACGGGATTTGTGGATTTTTCATCTTGTCTCGTTGCTTGCATGCATGAAACTATTGTTTGTAAACCATTGCCAATTTCTTCACAAGTGAAATAGCGTTTATTGAACATAATATTTAATCGTTCAATAGTTTGTGGTGACAACTTATCTTGTACAATACCACTGATAAACCAATCACATTGCCTTAGGTCATATTTAGCATCTAGAGATCTGAGACTATTGTCTAATGTAATTCTAAATGCCTGTAAGTCTGAATAACAATGTTTGGGTGGCTTCAAGCTTGATATTAAGACTGCATGTCTAACTCTGGCCTTGTCAGCATCGAAGTAATTGTCTGCTAAGACACGTAAGGCTATTTGATAATTACCTTTAACCACCGGAAATGACTTAATCAGTTCATAGGGTTCTCCCTTCACAAGACATTTAAGGTAATTGAACTTGGCAATCTCATCTATGTCAGTTCGTGAATTTACTATGGATTGAAAACCACTAATGAATTCTTCATAATTATGACCTTGGAAAATAGGTAATGACAATGTAGGTAAGCTTGGTAATGGTACACTTGTTGTTGTTACAGGTGTAACAGGCGTTTGACCACTAGTAGTAGGTCTCTGTGACAGAGTTTTACGGCAGATAGCCTGTACTCCTGTCCACCTTAATTGTTGATCACTAAAAGTATCCAAAACATTTTTAATTTCATCTTCAGATGGATCTGATTCAAGAAATTTATTTTCATAATGTGTATAGTCTGAATTAATTATTTCCAGACGCTGTGTAAGTAATTCAAACTTGACCTCAAGATCATCAAAATCTATGTTTGTATCTTGAGTTAATCCTATACAGACTGAAATTAGATTTTCTAATTGTGTAATCTTAGTCTGTAAAGACTGAAACTGAGTTTTCAAACAAGCCATTTTAATGGTATACTGAAAATTCTAGCACCACACTTAGAGTGTTTAAAAAACACTGTACTGCTATGAACAGCTGAGTTTTTGTTATGCTTAAGTCAGCAATAATCGAGTCAGACACTACTGACCCACTAAGCTTAACCTCAGGGTCAATGACCATGAAGGGTACACCGTACATGTGGCTGGTGTTTATGCTTAGAGTTTTGCTGTGTCAGCCTGACCATGATGATTAATCGTAAATAACGATGTTATACACTTCATTCACTATACACTATAAATGTCACTGTATAACTGTAATCACACGTGAATATTACTTACACATATATAAATTTCACTGTTAATATATATTTGAAAGTTTACACTTTATATATAAGTTCCTTTAATATAACAGGTAAATATATAAGAAACAAACTTTAACACAATCTTGTCTCTTAATTTCTGTCTATAAACATTATAAACACTATGTGTATATATATACACTCAGACAAACATCATCACTTGGGTGTTGTCTTAATCAGCGATTTCGCCAGATTGGAGCAGTTGATGGAGGGTGCAGGATACCATCCCCGTCTTCTTGTTGGGTGAGTCACCCAGCTCCCGTTTTCGTTGGGTGAACGCTGGGTGAGTGCCCGTTTTCTTTTGGCTGCCCATTCTCTGTGATTGAGTCTGGAGGGACTCATTTATACTGATTTATATTGTAAAACGCTAGTTTTACAGCTTTTTTCGAAGGACCTTGGCTCATAGGTTATTTGTACACTGTAGTACAACATATTTGGACCACAGTGTGGTCTTTATCCGGTTCGAGCACGACCAAAACTCTATTGAGAATTTTTGGCCTTACCTGCTGTGTTTAATTTATTATAAATATAAACACTTAGCTGATAAATGACAGCAAATCGTCTACACAGCCGTCCCTGCAGACGAGGTCTAGAAGCTGTTGAAACCATCACAACAGTGGGCTGTCAAGAGATACAATTTGTAAGTATAAATTACCCCTAGGGGGTGTTATGCCAGCATATTTCATTCGATGATGGCTGACGAAATACTTACTTGTTTGGACTCAAAAGTTCACACCTTACTGCCGATTATAGGTTGATTACAAACTCCTTGTGACTCAAGAATTGCGCAATCCCCCGATCTACAAGAAATTCGTAACATACCTTGCTCTTTGTAACGTGAGCTATGGTGTTCTCAACACCTTCGACAGATATCGGTGACTTGATAGAACCTGAAGTGTCCTTGGATGTCCACGTCTTCCATTGTCTAGGAAACGCACACTGGTACACTATGTTCCACAAGATTCGTCTTTATTGTTCACAATGTATCACAAGAGAAGCTGATCACACTTCTCTTAAGAGTTTATTGTGTTTTGTGAGACACTTTATTCACACTAACGCACAGATCAGTGTCCTTTGCTGGTTATCCTGGCGTCAGTGTCTCGTAGTAGAGTCAAAGTTAGTCTGGCGTCGTCACACCGCTCCATGCCGTCACTGCCCTAATACACAAAAAAAAAAACGCTGACCTAGTACCTTGCATCCTTGTCACCTCCTTGATGAAGCAAAGCAGAATGTTTGTTTCTTGCTGTCTTAAGCGTAGACAACAATGTACACTATTTTTACTATGGTAATAAAGTGGGAGCAGGATTTTCCTTAATTGTCCTGCTAAGTAAGAGATGTACTGTCTCTTATAAAAATACACGTTGCAACACCGCTGCAAGGAGCAGAGGTCACTTGATTACATGGCATAGCATCTGTGATCAATTACTCACTCTAGCAGTAAACAAGACGCTCGCCCCTTCTGAGTGGCCCCTCAGGACTGAAAGGGCTGAAGGGGGCTGAAGGGGGCTGATACCCCCCTCCTGGAGAAAATTTCTCCACAAGTTTACACTCTACCCTGTGGAGGCTGTGACAAGATTTACGTAGGTGAAACAGCCAGAAACCTCGACACCCGCCTCAATGAACACATTTACGCATGTAGGAACGATAACTTGAACAACGCCTGTGTACAACATCGAAATTCCACCAATCATCTCATGAAATTCAGAGACCCCCAATTAGTGATCAAAGAAACTAATTTCCGCAGACGCAAGTGCCTCGAATCAGCACTGATCGCTGTTTCGAATACAATTAAACAAAACAACGGCAGCTTCACCATCTCCGAAGTCTTAGCAAGAATCCTCCTGAAAACAGTAAACCCTGCCATCACCTAGTCTCTCCTGTTATACTACACAAAGCACAGAGAGTGAACACTGAAACAAGCTGCCTCATTCCAGTCTATATTTGTCCAACCTATTTTTATGTTACCCAAGTAATAGCTTTTATATCCTTTTACTCATGTACGAATTAATTGCTCTACCATATTGTATTACTTTCGTCACTACCACTACTACTACTACTACCACTAGTGAACATCGAAATGGTACCTCACTAGTATTACACCTCACTCTGAGCCTTTATATACCCTCTGTGTCCATGTGTTGTTTGTAATGGCTTGATAAAGCTCCTGGAGAGCGAAACGTTGCACTTGTGTCCTTTTACTTTACATATTGTCGGTAATTCTATCAACTTTATTACAATGCTAAATGTAATTGATTTGTGGTCGCTAGCACTCAGTTTCTCTGAAACTTCTAAATTATTAACAAGGGATTCGTTGTTTGCCAGAACTAAGTCAAGCAGGTTATTTCCCCTTGTAGGTTCTGTCACAAACTGCTTCAAAAAACAATCCTGAACTACTTCTAAGAAGTCGTATGATTCTAAATTCCCAGTCAAGAAATTCCAATCAATATGACTAAAGTTAAAGTCTCCTAGAATTACTACATTATCGTGCCTTGTGGCCCTAACAATTTCCTCCCATAGTAGTCTCCCCTGGTCCCTATCTAAATTTGGCAAGATCCATTCGGCAGAGTTGGGAATGTGGAAGGATGAGCCTTATATGGGGCTGCCAGAGGGATCTTTCACCTTGAAGATGACATTGAGATAACCTATACCATCATACGTTCTGATGGAAGAGTTCAGAACACAGGTTTATGTATATTATGCAGGACAACGTAGGATATGTAGGCTGTGTGGGTCTTATGACCATATGGCAGCCCAATGTCATCAAAGGCAGGGACGGAGGGAACAGGCGCCAACAACGGTGGAACGACAGCTGGGCTCCTTGGCACCTGGGACAGGTGAAGCTGCAAGCCAGGTGTCTGGAAGTTGGAGTGAAGAAGTAGACAGAGCAGAGTCGGAGATAGGAGCGTGCACCACGTTATCTGTGGGAACTGTGTCTGAGCGAACATCTATGGATGCGATTGTTGACAGAAGTGACTTACAACAGGATGGTCTGTTGGACGAGGTCTTGAAAGACTTCCTGGGGGAGGTGGAAGACAGTCAGGAAGGGGAGAAGGACAGGAGGGCATTGGAGGGGGTAGCAGCTGCACAGGAGTGTGAGGACACCTTGTGCAACGAGAGTAAGCAGCACATGGTGGTGGTTGAGGTGCACCAGGAGGACATGGATGCAGAGGCAACGTGTGGAGAAGGAAGCTTGCATAAGCGAGTAGCTGGGATGTCTGATATGGAAGATGTCTTAACGCCAGGACAGAGATCTAGAAAGAAACCTTGGAAGAACGTGATCTCCCGGGGAATGGTGGCACCGGTTCTGTGGTGCTGCAAGGGTCAAAGGAAGAGGGGGATATCGGAGGTCTGGATAGACCAAGTGGCAAACGTGGCTATAATCAACAGACACATCTTTCGGGAAACTTTAAAAAGGGCTGGGGAAGCCGCCTTTATTGTAATAATTCAAGGTGGTCACCATTAATGTTAACGGTCTGAGAGCTGAGGTTAAGAGGGTGTGGCTGGAATGGTTTTTGAGGAGATTTGATGTGGATATATGTTTCATTCAGGAGCATAATTACAAGTTTGAATGTGAGTTGCGTTTGAAGGGATATAAGTTATATGTAAGTGGATCGGTGAGGTTAAAAGAGGGGGTTGCTGTGGCTGTGAAGGAAACCAGTCCGTTGCGTGTGTTGGGGTGGGAGGAGGGTGGGGGTGGGAGGGTGGTGCGGGTAGAGGGAGAGTGGGGTGAGACAAGGGTTTGTTTTATAGGAGTATACATGCCGGCGGATGGAAATGCAACAGTTAAGGTAACTTTCGTGAGGGATGTTCTGCTTTTTTATTTGAGGGGATTACCTTTAGTTACTGTGATAGGAGGAGATTGGAATTATGTCATACGATAGGGTGATGTGGAACCGAGGGGGGCGGGGCGTGTGTTGGGGATTTTACGCAATGTGTTGGGGGATGTGGGAGTTTTAGATGTAGTGGGAGGAGGAGGTTGGAGGGTTGAGTATACATTTGTACGAAGGGGTTATGCTGCACGACTGGATAGGCTTTATGCTACGGAGGCAATACACATTCTGGGAGTTAGGACCTTCGATGTGAGGTTTTCTGACCACAGGGCGGTTATTGCAGACCTTGATGGGGAGGGTATGGCTAGGATACACACTGGTTTTTGGAAATTAAATGCGAGACTTGTGAAGGGGGAGGGTGTGTGTGAGGCTTTTGGGGATTGGTGGCACTCTTTTTGGGGATTAAGGGATGTGGGGTCGTGTGCCTTGGAATGGCGGGAGAAGCGAGCTAAGCCGGGTATTGCTGGATTCTTTAAAAATAGGGGACGGGAAGAGGTCAGGTGGAGGTATGGGTTACAGAATTATTTGGAATGTCAGCTGAACGAGTGTTATGAGGAGGAAGGGGGGCGCCAGTATGGGACCGTGGAGCAACTTCGAGACAGATTAGCGGAGATACATAATGACAGATTCGATGCCGTGTGTGTGAGGGCAGGATTGGAGGCTGTATTGTGGGGAGATAAACCTTTGGGAAGTGTTTTAAGACGTTTTAGGGTAAGGCAGAAGGAGTCAACTATTTTGCAAGTAGAGATGAGCGAGGATATGGGTGGATATCATAAGGGTCAGGTGCTTACTACTACAGAAGGTATGAGTAATTATGCTGATTTCTGGTTTCGAGAGAAATGGAGAAAGGGGGGGGAGGGCGATGCTTTTGAGGAAGTGTTGGAGGGGGGGGGGTTAGGGCAGAATGAGGAGGAGGGGATGGCGATGGGAGGAGTGATTAGTGTGAGGGAAGTTGAGGAGGCAGTGTTTAACATGAGTACTGGAAAAGTGCCGGGCATCGATGGGATTTCAAATGATTTTTATAGAGTTCATTGGGAGCATATTATGACTTGTCTGGTGGAGGTCATGAATTGTATGCTGCGGGAGGGCAAGCTAAGTCAGACACAAAGTATTGGAGTGGTTGTGTTGGTTTGCAAAAAGCAAGTGGGGAGTGTTTTAAGTGCGTATAGAGCAATTTCACTAATGTGTTCTGACTACAAGACTTTTGCAAAGATATTAGGTAATAGGATGAAGAAGGTAATTGGTGGGGTTGTACATAGGGGGCAGATGGGGATACCGGGATGAAGTATGAGAGTTGGGCATGGGCGCATAAGGGACTTTTTGGAGGGTTGCGAGGGGGGAGGACTTTTGGGTATTGATTGGGAGAATGCATATGACTGTGTGAATAGGGAATTTTTGAGGGCTTGTTTGTTGTGTCTGGGGTTTGGACTGGGAGTGGCGCGGTGGGTCGCATGTTATACTCATCGGCTATGGTCAGGGTCCAAGTTAATGGCAGATTCGGAAGGCTGGTTAAAATGGAGAGGAGATTACGGCAGGGGTGCCCTCTTTCTCAAATTCTGTTTGCGTGCATGCAACATCTGTTCTATGGGCTCGTTGAGGGGGTGGGGGCATTAAATGGGGAGAAGGAAGGGCGCTTAGGCATTGTGGGGTAAGTGGATGATACCACTATCCTGATAGAAGGGGTGGAGGGATTGCATATGGTGGGGAGGGTGTTGGGAATTTTTGGGGAGGCGTCTGGCATGAGAGTAAATAGTGCGAAATCTTCTTTACTGGAGGTGGGTGCTTGGGTGGAGGGGGGCCTTAATTTGGAGTTTGGGTGGGCAGTGGTGGAGTTTTATACATGGCGAATGCACAGGAGGCCAGGCAGGTAAATTCAGAGAGGGTAGTGGAGAAAGTAGTGAGTAGATTAAGGGGTTTACGGGAGGGAGATGTCACATTACAGCAGAGAGCAGTAATAGTTAATTTACCGGTTTACAGTAAGGTTTGGGGTATGGCAGAAGTGTATCCTTTGAGAGCACAGGGCATACAAGAAATACAAAGACGAGCTATACTTTATGTTTGGGGTTTTGGGAGGGCATGGCTGAGCAAGGAAGTGGTGATGTCGAATGTGCACAGAGGGGGAGTGGGTCTCTTAGCACTGGGGCCGAGGGTGAAAGCCATATATGTAAAACAGTCATTCGTCAGGGCTGGAGGGTAAAGAGGGGTAAGAGTGGGGAAGGTGATGGGGGATGTGCAGAGATGGTGGTGAGGTAAAGAGTTAATTGAATGTGAAGATATGCTGAGGGTTTTGTTATTGGTTAAAGAGGTTGAGCGACTTAAAGTGGGGCGTTTGGTATCATTGAGTGGGAGGACGGAAATCCTGCAGGGCGTATCGGTCTATCCATTGTATGATTGGGGGACGATATGGGAAGACTTCCGAAAGCTCAGGTTAATGCCTAGGGTACGTGAGTTGGTATACAGATTCATGATGGGGATCCTAGCTTCAAAAGCAGTTTTGAGTTTAATGGGTTTGGTGAGGGAACCGTCCTGCAGTCAGTGTGGTGAGCTGGAAACGGTATTTCATGCAGTTTATTTTTGTGAAGAATTGAGGGAGGTACGGATGTGGTTGGCGAGGGTTTTTTGTCTGCTGGGTGGAGGTAATGTAGTGACCCTGCGAGCTTTAACTTTAGAGGTAAAAGGGGTATCACGGGAGGTAAAAAGGGCGATTATGTATGTAGTAGTGGATTTTCTGTATATTTCCTGGGGAATGAGAGATGCTGGGGGTAGGATTCGAATTAAGGCAATTGCAGCGCGTATATACAGGACTGCTGGTAGGAACAAACTTATTTATGAGAGTCAGTGGGAAGGTTGTTTTCCAGAGAACTACAGAGAGCTTACAGTCAGTCGTCTCCTGCAATTGGTGCAGTGCTAACCATGTAGGGGACTGGTTTTCTTTGGTAGTCGAGTTTTCACGGGTTTTAAGTGGTGGTGGTGTATATGGGAATGGTTTTAGCGAATGACATAGGTGGATGGTATGAAGTGTTACAGTTTATGGTTGGGTGAGGTTTTTTTCCGGTTATGAATGTATAATTCAAAGCTTTGGTAACAACTTAGTGGGTTAATAATACTAAGTAACATGCAGTATGCAATCCTGGGTTTTGGTTGATTCCAAAGTTATAGAGTGTATGTTCACTGCAGAGACCTTGTTCTGCTGCGTTGTGCTGTACAAGGTTTATAGATGATATTTAAATATGGATTTACATTACTTGTTTTCAATCACTTTGTGTAATGGTGTAAAGTTTCGTTGGTGTTGCAGGAATGGAACAAGTAAAATTGTGTGAATTGTTTTGGGTATGGAGGTGAATGTGTGTAAATGTAGTGTGTGTGTGTGTAAAAGTCATGTTCTTTAAGATAAGAAAGCTCCCGGTGTGTGGCGTAATTATGAGGAAACCAAGATGATATGTCAGGTAAAATGGTGTTCAGGGTTAATTTATCTTTATGGATTAGTTCATAATACAAAAGATGAACAAAGTAGTGGTTAGTAAAAAACTTTCATGTATAGTAAATTTTTTTTTAGGAGAAAATAATAATGTAACTACTTTTTGGAATGGTGAGACACTCCTGTGTCAAATTAGTAATGTATCATCTGATGGATGATAGTAAAAGTTCGTATATATGCCATAAAAAATTACTAATAACTAGTGTTGTGTTGTTTCTGTGTACAAAGTTTTATAGATAATATTTAATTTTGTATTCACATAGCTGGTTTTTTAACTTTTGTGTAATGGTACAACGCTTAGTTGATGGATGGATGGCACAATAACACCTGGGTGTTCAAGTGTGATGGATGGCACAATAACACCTGGGTGTTCAAGTGTGATGGATGGCACAATAACATCTGGGTGTTCAAGTGTGAATGTAGTGTGTGGTGTGTGAATGTAGTGTGTGGTGTGTGAATGTAGTGTGTGGTGTGTGAATGTAGTGTGTGGTGTGTGAATGTAGTGTGTGGTGTGTGAATGTAGTGTGTGGTGTGTGAATGTAGTGTGTGGTGTGTGAATGTAGTGTGTGATGTGTGAATGTAGTGTGTGGTGTGTGAATGTAGTGTGTGGTGTGTGAATGTAGTGTGTGGTGTGTGAATGTAGTGTGTGGTGTGTGAATGTAGTGTGTGGTGTGTGAAAGTAGTGTGTGGTGTGTGAATGTAGTGTGTGGTGTGTGAATGTAGTGTGTGGTGTGTGAATGTAGTGTGTGGTGTGTGAATGTAGTGTGTGGTGTGTGAATGTAGTGTGTGGTGTGTGAATGTAGTGTGTGGTGTGTGAATGTAGTGTGTGATGTGTGAATGTAGTGTGTGGTGTGTGAATGTAGTGTGTGGTGTGTGAATGTAGTGTGTGGTGTGTGAAAGTAGTGTGTGGTGTGTGAATGTAGTGTGTGGTGTGTGAATGAGGTGTGTGGTGTGTGAATGTAGTGTGTGGTGTGTGAATGTAATGTGTGGTGTGTGAATGTAGTGTGTGGTGTGTGAAAGTAGTGTGTGGTGTGTGAATGTAGTGTGTGGTGTGTGAATGTAGTGTGTGGTGTGTGAATGTAGTGTGTGGTGTGTGAATGTAGTGTGTGGTGTGTGAATGTAGTGTGTGGTGTGTGAATGTAGTGTGTGGTGTGTGAATGTAGTGTGTGGTGTGTGAATGTAGTGTGTGGTGTGTGAATGTAGTGTGTGGTGTGTGAATGTAGTGTGTGGTGTGTGAATGTAATGTGTGGTGTGTGAATGTAGTGTGTGGTGTGTGAAAGTAGTGTGTGGTGTGTGAATGTAGTGTGTGGTGTGTGAAAGTAGTGTGTGGTGTGTGAATGTAGTGTGTGGTGTGTGAATGTAGTGTGTGGTGTGTGAAAGTAGTGTGTGGTGTGTGAATGTAGTGTGTGGTGTGTGAATGTAATTCTCTCAACGATAAGAAAGCTTCCTGTGTTTAAAGTTATTATGGGGAAATCATGATAAGATGTATAGTAAAATGGTGTCTAGGGTTAATTTATCTTTATGGTTTGGTTCATAATATATCAGATGAACAATTTAGTGGTTATTAAACAACTCTCATGTATAGTAACTTTCTGTTTTTTTTAGGGTAATATAATAATATACATACTTTCTGCGGTGGTGAGACACTCCATTGTCAAAATAGTAATGTGACATTTGATGAACTCTGGTAAAAGTTTGTATATATCCCAAACTGTTGGTGATACTAGTTATTTTACTTCGGGGTGAAGGGGGATATTTTAGTAAAAAAAATTTCTGCCAGGATCAGATCTATCAAAATTATCGGTAATCGTGACAAGTGCATGGGAATATAAAATTAACACTGTGTTACATAATAAGTTATGGCATTTGTAAGTTGGTATTCCTGTACAAACATTTGTAAGTTGGTATTCCTGTACAAACATTTGTAAGTTGGTATTCCTGTACAAACATTTGTAAGTTGGTATTCCTGTACAAACATTTGTAAGTTGGTATTCCTGTACAAACATTTGTAAGTTGGTATTCCTGTACAAACATTTGTAAGTTGGTATACCTGTACAAACATTTGTAAGTTGGTATTCCTGTACAAACATTTGTAAGTTGGTATTCCTGTACAAACATTTGTAAGTTGGTATTCCTGTACAAACATTTGTAAGTTGGTATTCCTGTACAAACATTTGTAAGTTGGTATTCCTGTACAAACATTTGTAAGTTGGTATTCCTGTACAAACATTTGTAAGTTGGTATTCCTGTACAAACATTTGTAAGTTGGTATTCCTGTACAAACATTTGTAAGTTGGTATTCCTGTACAAACATTTGTAAGTTGGTATTCCTGTACAAACATTTGTAAGTTGGTATTCCTGTACAAACATTTGTAAGTTGGTATTCCTGTACAAACATTTGTAAGTTGGTATTCCTGTACAAACATTTGTAAGTTGGTATTCCTGTACAAACATTTGTAAGTTGGTATTCCTGTACAAACATTTGTAAGTTGGTATTCCTGTACAAACATTTGTAAGTTGGTATTCCTGTACAAACATTTGTAAGTTGGTATTCCTGTACAAACATTTGTAAGTTGGTATTCCTGTACAAACAAGGATTGAAAAATTTTTTTTTACTTCATGTGACAAAACATGATTAGTCTAATTCGTGGCCATTTACTGTTATGGTTTTTAGGTAATGTGGTTGTTTTTCAATTGTGTAGAGGTGGGGGGGGGGTTTAAGGCAACTGTGTTGCAGCACAGGTTCTTAATTCTGCATATTGCAGGTATTGAGTGCTATTTACGAGCCGTGCAGCGGGTGTTAGTTACATTAGTATTGATGAAGTATTGTAGCGTGGATTGTATATTGGGAGTTTTTTGTGAATGGACCGCTTGTGGCCATAATTTTTTAAGCTTTTATTCATTTCTGTATTGTGATAAGTTTTAAATAAAATATAAAAAAAAAAATATAAACAAAGACGGTTGATGATGACTCCGTCACTACGTATAGAGGGAGCGTTGTACATGTGTCTGGCAGCCTCATTCTCGTGCGTGTGTGGCTACCGTCGTGACGATGATCCAGTAATGCTGGTTAATTATCAAGGCTCAGCAGCTGACTCTCCTGTACCTCCCACACTACAGTGTTGACATGAGAAGGTAAGCAGCATAGCCGCAAGTAATTAGTTTGGTTAAAGAGAGAAGGCTAATGTAACTAATGATAATTGAGCGTTTTTGTGTAGCAACATTGTCTCAAATTAGCCAAATTTTAACTTATAATTGTGTACATATATTATGGAAGATTCGGTATTACTCGCTTTACTGAAAACAATAACATTATTCTCGGTAATGCTAGTTACACACTGTTTATAATGACAAACATAACTCAAACACTCGTTTTGCTCGATCGCAGTCATTGTCATTAATAAATATTAAGCTACATTTAAAACACTGATCATATATTTCATTGTACAATGTCCCTGCATAGGAGAGTAACTCGTGGAGTATCGCTACAATATTGACTTCAGTAATATAAACGTGACAAGAATCCTGGAGACAGCCAGTGTGAGACACACTCTTCCAGGACTGATAAGTCACTAGAAGGGTCGCTACATGATGCAGATGTCAGGATACCAAATTTTATGCCCATACCGATAATCATACCGATACTCAGTTTTAGAGTGTAACCGATGCTCCAGCACACCCTGCTGATACCGATAATCCGGCACACCCTGCTGATACTGATACTCTGGCACACCCTGCTGATACTGATACTCCGGCACACCCTGCTGATACTGATACTCCGGCACACCCTGCTGATACTGATACTCCGGCACACCCTGCTGATACTGATACTCCAGTACACCCTGCTGATACTGATACTCCAGCACACCCTGCTGATACTGATACTCCGGCACACCCTGCTGATACTGATACTCCAGCACACCCTGCTGATACTGATACTCCGGCACACCCTGCTGATAC
The DNA here is from genome assembly GCF_038502225.1 of Cherax quadricarinatus. Taxonomy (NCBI): domain Eukaryota; kingdom Metazoa; phylum Arthropoda; class Malacostraca; order Decapoda; family Parastacidae; genus Cherax; species Cherax quadricarinatus. The sequence continues at coordinate 67,455,816 of NC_091297.1, read as the reverse complement.
TGATACTCCGGCACACCCTGCTGATACTGATACTCCGGCACACCCTGCTGATACTGATACTCCAGTACACCCTGCTGATACTGATACTCCAGCACACCCTGCTGATACTGATACTCCGGCACACCCTGCTGATACTGATACTCCAGCACACCCTGCTGATACTGATACTTCAGTACACCCTGCTGATACTGATACTCCGGCACACCCTGCTGATACCGATAATCCGGCACACCCTGCTGATACTGATACTCCAGCACACCCTGCTGATACTGATATTCCAGCACACCTTGCTGATACTGATACTCCAGCACACCTTGCTGATACTGATACTCCGGCACACCCTGCTGATACTGATACTCCGGCACACCCTGCTGATACTGATACTCCAGCACACCTTGCTGATACTGATATTCCAGCACACCCTGATGGTACCAATACTCCAGCACACCCTAATGGTACCAATACTCCAGCACACCCTTATGGTACCAATACTCCAGCACACCCTAATGGTACCAATACTCCAGCACACCCTGTTTGTACCAATACTCCAGCACACCCTGATGGTACCAATACTCCGGCACACCCTTCTGGTACCGATACTCCGACACACCCTGCTGATACCGATCCTCCGGCATATGCTTCTGGTAGCGATACTCCGTCACACCCTGCTGACACCGATACTCCGACACACCCTACTAGCTGAGTGTCAGAAAAAGTCATCAGAGTGAGTGAATGGTTGGGCTCAGCGCATGTATTGTCATCATCATACACGTGTATACATGGCACCATGAATCGACTCACACACGTATGCATATGAACATGTATAACTGTACACACACACACACACCAGGACCAGGAGCTAGGACTCGACCCCTGCAACCACAAATAGGTGAGTACAAATAGGTGAGTACACACACACACACACACACACACACACACACACACACACACACACACACGCACACACACACACACACATACACACACACACACATTGGGGTATGAATCGACCCCTGCAACCATAATTAGGTGAGTACATTCACACACATACGCACACATTTTTATATTTTTCTGAATTATAATTGAATAAGCAAGGTGTACTTGTGTTCCGAGAGGTAGAGGGTGTTGGGCTTATGAGAGATGGGGATACGTTTCTCAGGTCGCGCAGCAACTGAAACAAACTTAGTGTCCCTTGAAGTTCTTGGATACTCTTCCCCAGGATGCCACCCAAACCAATCGGCTAACGCCCTGGTACCTACTTACTGCTAGGAGAACAGGGACAACAGGTGTTAGGACACATGCCCAACGTTTCCACTCTTCCCGGAATCAAACTCGGGTCCTTCAGTTTGAGCTAAAGGCTTTATCACGAGTCCTAATGGCAGGTAATAAGGTTCGAGCCCAGGAGAGGGTGAGATTGCTCAAATTCTTTGGATCAAGAGAAATTCTTGTCAGAATAACTTAGAGGAGCAGTAACATCCTATCTGTTAACCTCAGCACTGAGACAATGACAAGTGGGTCCTTACAAGACGAGAAGCTAGCTGAAGGGCACTACAGCACCTGTAGCAGCTCTCCTGCAGCAGCTCTCCTGCAGCAGCTGCAACAACTCCTGTAGCAGCTGCAGCAGCTCTCCTGCAGCAGCTGCAGCAGCTCTCCTACAGCAGCTGCAACAGCTCTCCTGCAGCAGCTGCAGCAGATCTCCTGCAGCAGCTGCAACAACACTACCGCAGCAGCTGCAACAACACTACCGCAGCAGCTGCAACAACACTACCGCAGCAGCTGCAACTGCTCTTCTGCAGCAGCTGCAACAACACTCCTGTAGCAGCTGCAACAGCTCACCTGCAGCAGCTGCAGCAGCTCTCCTGCAGCAGCTGCAACAGCTCTCCTGCAGCAGCTGCAGCAGCTCTCCTGAAGCAACTGCAACAACACTACCGCAGCAGCTGCAACAACACTACCGTAGCAGCTGCAACTGCTCTCCTGCAGCAGCTGCAACAACACTCCTGTAGAAGCTGCAACAGCACTCCTGCAGCAGCTGCAGCAGCTCTCCTGCAACACCTGCAACAGCATTCCTGCAGCAGGTGCAACAGTTCTCCTGCAGCAGCTGCAACAACACTACCGCAACAGCTGCAACAGCACTCCCGTAGCAGCTGCAGCAGCTGCAAAAGCTCTCCTGCAGCTGCTGCAACAACACTCCTGCAATATCTGTAGCAGCTATTCCGCAGCAGCTGCAGCAGCTCTCCTGCAGCAGCTGTATCAGTACTCCAGCAGCAGCTGCAACAGTACTCCTGCAGCAGCGGCAACAGCTCTCCTGCTGCACCTGCAGCAGCTCTTCTGCAGCACCTGCAACAGCATTCCTGTACCAGCTGCAACAGCTCTCCTGCAGGAACTGCTGCAGCATTCCTGCAGCATCTCTCCTGCAGCAGCTGCAACAACAGTCCTAAAGCCCCTGCAACAGCTCTCCTGCAGCAGCTGCAACAGCACTCCTACAGCAGCTGCAACAGCTCTCCTGCAGCAGCTGCAACAACACTACCGCAGCAGCTGCAACAGCTCTCCTGCAGCAGCTGCAACAGCACTCCTGCAGCAGCAGCAACAGCTCTCCTGCAGCACCTGCAACAGCACTCCTGCAGTGCCTGCAACAGCTCTCCTGCCGCGGCTGCAACAGCTCTCCTGCAGCGACTGCAACAGCTGTTCTGCAGCACCTGCAACAGCGCTCCTGCAGCAGCTCTCCTGCAGCAGCTGTAACAGCTCTGCTGCAGCGGCTGCAACAGCTCTTTTGAAGCAGCTGCAACAGCTCCCTTGCGGCAGCTGCAGCAGCAACTGCAATAACTGATCACCAGATGACGTAGTAATGGCGCATAGTCCGTTAGATTTATTTCCTGAATCGTTGGTCCATCTGTTGAAGTGTGTGGGAAACAAGCTCCCAGATTTCCACTCTTTTCCAGGGAATATCGCGGGAAAATTAAACTGAAGTTTAGGCGGGAAAACAAAGTACGTCTGGTTTACGCGGGAAAATCTAATCAACTACTATCTTCAGTTTCACAACTGATGAGTAACTAATGTCATAAAAGTTTTTTTTTTATATTTTATTTAAAAACATGGCATTACATGAAATAAATATATAAAAACACATGACAACCTACATTATTAATACTACCCTACCGTCGTCAAGCAGAACAGCACACCACAACTACGTGTGGATACCCCCCCCCCCCCTCCCTGTTCCCCTTTCCCATGAACTGTCCCAAATCTTACATTCATTTCATCAAACCTGTTGGATCCACCCAACAGAATTACATATATATAAACAAATCTGATATCCTGTACATCCCGATAGGGTGTACGCACATAGAGGCGGCAGACAGCCTCTTCCATCCCACAGTGATAGCGTACCTCCGACCACAAGAAATTCGTGACACTATCATGAAATACATAGCACCGACGTAAGTATTTCTTTATTTACGTCTTGGGATCTTATAAAAATTCCCCCTACCCCCGGCGGTTATCCTCCCCTCCCCCTGCTATTCACAACCTAACAGACATATAATATTATAATAATGGCTATTTGCCCAAAATCCTGAGCACATAAACATGTACGGACCAACAAAGGCTCACTAACACCACTACAGGTTATGTACCTATAAATCAATAAAAAAAACCATTACAGTGCAAAACACACAAAATAAATATTAAACAATTACATTTAATCAACAGGATATGACATGCAAATATATATTTCCAATATTTCTTTAAGCAATAATTCATTGCAAGCACACGTAACAGATATTGATCAAATACGTTTAACAAACATGCTAAGACATGGAGATATATAGTGACAGTGCTTCCTCAAGCAATAACGCCACACAATTATATCAGAACATTTCACCGAACACTATTCAAGCTCTCGGGCCAAACAGGCCAAAACATGCAGTTATCTAGTGACTGTGCCACTTCAAGCAATAATGCCACACACATGAAATACAAAGTATATCACATCATCTCTCTGAGCACTGTTCAAACTCTCAGGCCAAACAGACTAAGACATGCAGATCACTAGTGACAAACAATAATGCCACACACATTAAATACAAAAATATATCACATCATCTCTCTGAACACCGTTCAAAACCTCAGGTCTCACACCATTCAGTGCAAAGCACCCAGAACAAATGTTGAAGCAAGTAAATGTAACAAACAGGATAAAACATCCAGATTACAGTGACAGAACCACTTCAAGCAATAATGCCACACACATTAAATACAAAATTATATCAGAGCATTGCCGAACAATAAACGGTAATGGTATATGAGAAGCTTATCACACATATTAATATACCACACTCAAAGCCCACCTCCCCAAAACCTTCCTAACTCACAATCCCATACACACAAACAGTCAGACCTCTGCGACACACCCCAACACGCAAAATCCCCCCAGGGGAGGCCAGCCCGTTCATACCCCTGACAATCTATAAAACCCATAAATCTCTCAATTGGAAATCCCTATATCCCTCCAGAAAATCCCTCTCCCACCTCCCCCTATATATTTCCCTGTTGCGACACTTTGCCCTATAAAAAGTTGCAGCTATGGCCATCCTACGTTCCCCCGCCACTTTATCTCTCATTGCCCACGATATAAATATGAAATCAACTACTAAGTAAGCCACTGCCCTTTGAACTTTCACCCCTACCCCACCTACATCTAAACTGAGCACTCTCAAAACCGACAACCCTCCCCCCATACCGAATTGCTTTCTGCATCCATTCCCTCACAACCCCCAGGCGTTTGCAAAAGTAGACTACATGAAAAGCCGACTCATCTGCCCCACAATCTTAACACACCCCACCCTCCTTTATCCATTTATTACGTAAAACTACCCCTGATGGCAAGATTCCATGGAGAAACCTATACATTACCTCCCTTACATGCGGCCGGATACGTAACCCTTTTAACCGACCCCAAATGTCTTCCCATGCATACATCGGGTACGCCCCTTCCACAGCCACTGCCTCCCTAGGCCATAGCTTCCTCTCTATGAACCCTACCTGCATGTTCTTTGGATCTCTGATGAGCATTAATACACGCAACAACTCCTCACAATCTCGCAGATCCAATCCCCTCCACCATCTTCGAATATCTTCCTGCACAATCCTCAACCCTCCACCCCCTCCCCATCCACCCGCAGGAACCCGTGCTTCACACAGATGCTCTTCAACCTTTGTTCCAAGTGAATTAATCCCAGCCCTCCCTTGGCCATTGGAAGTGTTACCAACCCCCTTCTTAACTAATCGCATCCCAAACCCCAAATAAAATGGAAAACCCTACCCAACAATCTCCGAACATCCCCATACACCAAAAGGTACAACGCTGCCACATGCCATATTTTACTAAATAGAAACACATTGACCACAATGACCCTCTGGTGTAGCATATGATGTGTCGGCCGCAACCCAGTCAATCTTGATAAATTAGACAAATGTGCAACTCTTGGGTATCTTTATTGAGGAAACTTTTGCCACACAGTGGCTTCATCAGTCCATACAAAGGAAAATCATGAAGAACAGGAGAAGAATGAGGTAATCAGTCCCTCAACCTTGAGTTGATGTGGTCAGTCCATCAATCTTGAATAGAATACAGCATATGTGCTGAGAAGTAGCTTATATACCGTAGGCAGGAGAGGTGCAGCAGACGTAGGTGGTGTCACGTTTGTTCAGTGTGGAAGTAGGTCGTGCCCAAGGGTTAGGCAAGCGAAGAATTCCCAAGTATTAAGATCCCAAGAAGTTGCAGTGTCTGACAGGATTGTAGATGAATGGTTCAGAGAACCGACACAACTGGCATGACCTACTTCCACATTGAACAAATGTGACACCACCTATGTCTGCTGCACCTCTCCTGCCTACGGTATATAAGCTACTTCTCGGCACATATGCTGTATTCTATTCAAGATTGATAGACTGACCACATTGACTCAAGGTTGAGGGACTGATTACCTCATTCTTCTCCTGTTCTTCACGATTCTCCTTTGTATGGATTGATGAAGCCACTGTGTGGCGAAACGTTTCCTCAATAAAGATACCCAAGAGTTGCACGTGTCTAATTTATCAACGTGTCGGTTCTCTGAACCATTCATCTACAATCCAGTCAATCTTCCCAGCACTCTATCTACTATACCCTTCGAATTAACCTCCCTCGCCATCCGTGCATCGCCCATATACACCACACCGCAAATCTTCAGCCGATCCACAACACACCACCTCCACCCCTCACCCTCACCTTCCCATCCATTCCATGCCCCTAATCTCATGAGCTTTGATTTATCCACATTTACTGCCATACCTGTTGCCACCCTAAAAGCATCCACGACCCTCCCCAGACCCTCCAATCCCTCCCTCCCGCTCACTAGAACTTTCATGTCATCGACATAACCTATGATACCAGGTCTCCTATCACTTAGATCATCCCTTACCCCTTCCTGTATGCACCGTTCCACTGCCCTGTAAAAAGGGTTCTGTAAACATGCAAATAGTATTTGTGATAGCGGGCATCCCTGTCTCAATCCCCTGCCCATTCGCACATGCGACCCCACTCTCCCATTAATCTGCACACACGTTCTGGCTCCCTGATATAAAGTACGTGCCCATCTCACTATTTCCTCCCCAAACTCCTGCCACCTCATGATTCTCCACAAAGTATTCCTCTCGACACTATCATACGCCGCCCTCCAATCCAGCACTAATACCCCTCCTTCCCCTTCATGCACACTCAATAAACCTTCTAATAACCCCATGCCCCTCATACATTGATCTCCCTGGTATCCCATATTGGCCCCCTACTATAACCTTTACAATGACCCTTTTAATATGGTTTCCCAAAATTTTTGCAAAGAGTTTGTAGTCTGCACACATGAGGGATATCAATTGATAATCCCTCACCGTTTACTGACTATCACCCTTTGGTATAAAAACTACAATCACTGTCGCTTGCAACTCCTCCAGCTCGCCCCGCTCTTTCATGATATTAAACAATTTCACCAAAAAGTCCTTCAATACACCCCAATGCTGTATATAAAAGTCGGCAGGCAGCCCATCTATCCCTGGTGCCTTACCCCAACTCATACCCATTAATGCCGTCCACACCTTCTCCTCAACGATAGTCCCCTGTACCTGTTCCCTGTTATCCCTGTCAAGCACACACTCCACCCAATCTCCATGTCTCCCTTAATGCCCCCTCACTCACACCCGCACTTCTCATATAAGCACTAAGCCAAGCATCAACATACCCCCCCATCCCCTCTGTTGTAACCAGCTCTTGCCCCTCCCTATACCCCTCCTGCCCTCATGGACCTGCAGTCCTACCATTTCCATAGCCACACGCCGATGCGCCTCCCTTGCAGGACACACGCCGATGGCCTATTGCCCCACATCACCTCCTTTAACCCCCCTAAAACCTTTAACGCATCAAACCATTCATTTTGCAATTCTCTGAGTCTATCCTTCAGTCCCTCTATGTCTGCCACTGGGGCTCCGACCCCCCCTCCCTCTCTCATAACACTCCCTTAACTGCCCCCAAGATACCTAATAAGCCAATAAGCCAGCTGGTTCTCATGGCTCCCATGGTGAACATAGAATTCTCAAATCCTCGTCTTCGCCATTGTATCCCACCAACTTAACACATCCCCTTCACGCATGTCCCATCCCACAAATTTTCCCACAATCATGCAGATAAGACCCTCCCCTCGACATCTAGAAGTAACTGAACATTCAATTTCCAATAGCTCTTATAGCTGACTCACGAAATCATAATGACATGATTGCAAAAAAACCATATCATGGGCAGGGATAGAACCCGCGATCATAGAGTCTCAAAACTCCAGACCATCACGTTAGCCACTGGACCAGCTAGCCACAGTAAGATTCGTCCAACTAGATATATTTCTACACCATAGGAAGGTTAGCATAGGCACCTAGTTGGACGAATCTTATTGTGGCTAGCTGGTCCAGTGGCTAACGCAAGGGTCTGGAGTTTTGAGACTATGATCGTGGGTTCTATCCCCTCCCGTGGTATGGTTTGTTTGCAATCGTGTCATTACGATTTCGTGAGTCATGTTGACGGCTTTGAGGGGACTTGAGCTAGAGTTTGTCACGGTCACGCTAGCTGGAGATTCGTCTGTAAAATCTTGCATCTGTGGTCACAGTGGTGCCTATGCTAACCTTGGTGTAGAAATATACCTAGTTGGACGAAACTTATTGCGGCTAACTGGTCCAGTGGCTAACGAAACAGTCTGGAGTTTTGAGACTATGATCGCGGGTTCTACCCCCGCCTGTGGTATGGCTGTTATACCTGTTCGGTAATCCCTCCCATCCCAATTCCACCAAAACACCTCTGTGATTAAAAAAAACACTTACTCTCTGAACCACTGTTTTTCTCGTTACGTATAGTTTGTCCAGCCTCACTGCATACCCCTGCCTCACAAAAGTGTGCTCCACCTCCCATGCTGTACCCCCCACATCCACCAACCCCACCCCAGTTAACAGCTTTCTCAAAAAGCGAGAACAATATCCCGCCTCCCTAGGTTGCACATCCCTACGACGTATCATACAATTCCAGTCACCTCCCACCACAGCTACCACCAGAAGTGACCTCGGGTGATATACCAACACATCATGTACAAATTCATTCTTGACCCGATCGTCCCCCTCCGCCAGACCATAAACACACACAAAAGATATCTTGTCCCTTCCCCACATCCCATCCACTCATATAACCCTCCCCTCCCCACCCTCCTCACAATGATGTACAGTAAACAGGCTAGCACCCTCATCAAAATAGCCACTCCTTTCAATCTCGGTGAGTGTGCCACATATACAGTGTACCCCTCAATCACCAACATACAACCCGGCTTGTGACTGTGCTCTTGTACAAAGACAACATCTACACCATACCTAATGAGAAGCTCATGAATCCATGCACACTTCTTATCGTTTCTCAATTCATTAATGTTTATAGTGAGACTCTTGAAGCCGTCAAAGGAGGTTTGCTGCCTTTATGCACTGCTACACCCCTTTCCTCCTTCCTCCTAATACTTCCTTGGTCCTCATACGCCCCTCTGGGACCTCCTTTCACAGGTCCCTTGCCCCTGGACTCACCAGGTCCACGCTCCTCCACATCCGCCCAAACCTTTTTACCCGAACGCTGTGCCGGAGTGAGCACATCGTCCAGGAAGGAAAGGGATGCCTTAATGTCATTTTCAAAGAGAAACTTCTCTCAGGCATCCCAGCATATGATCCTTCCTTCCGCTTCCCCAATGTCGCCATGTGAACTGTCCTGTACTTCTCAAACACGGCACACAGGTCCGCCTCATCAGCCTCGAAAGGTAAGTTCCGGAATTTCACCCACGTGTAGTAGCAGGACACATCATAGAGCCTCACCGTCACTGCAGGATTTACTGGCACACAAAGATCCTGAAATCTGGGGACCGTGTCTTCATATACCTGGAGTTTACCTGGAGAGAGTTTCGGGGGTCAACGCCCCCGCGGCCCGGTCTGTGACCAGGCCTCCTGGTGGATCAGCCCCTGATCAACCAGGCTGTTGCTGCTGGCTGCACGCAAACCAACGTACGAGCCACAGCCCGGCTGATCAGGAACTGACTTTAGGTGCTTGTCCAGTGCCAGCTTGAAGACTGCCAGGGGTCTGTTGGTAATCCCCCTTATGTGTGCTGGGAGGCAGTTGAACAGTCTCGGGCCCCTGACACTTATTGTATGGTCTCTTAACGTGCTAGTGACACCCCTGCTTTTCACTGGGGGGATGGTGCATCGTCTGCCAAGTCTTTTGCTTTCGTAGTGAGTGATTTTCGTGTGCAAGTTCGGTACTAGTCCCTCTAGGATTTTCCAGGTGTATATAATCATGCATCTCTCCCTCCTGCGTTCCAGGGAATACAGGTTTAGAAACCTCAAGCGCTCCCAGTAATTGAGGTGTTTTATCTCCGTTATGCGCGCCTGAAAGTTCTCTGTACATTTTCTAGGTCGGCAATTTCACCTGCCTTGAAAGGTGCTGTTAGAGTGCAGCAATATTCCAGCCTAGATAGAACAAGTGACCTGAAGAGTGTCATCATGTCAGCATTGCGAAACTTCATGAAGATCCGGTATGCCCCGTTCAAAGCCACATCATACAGCTCTTCATTTACTATGCCATATGTGTCCCTGATGATGGCAGGCAGTAAAACCTGAGCCGAGTGGGCATACACAGCCCGACGAACCACTTCAATGCGGACAGTGTTAACCCGGCGTCTACCCTGCTGCGCCATTTTGCGAAAATCAAGTTGTCACCAGCTGACAGCCGGGGGCAAGCTCAGCGCACGTCTGCTCGTCCCGAGGGGTGAGCGAAGAATTGCGTAATAAAAGTTATAAGAGTGTAGAGACCTAACTGGACGGGTGATGCCATGAGACGCCCCACCATGAAAAACGTAAACACAGTTGATGAATGAGACGCGTGTAACCTGAGTGTCTTTTAACGAAACGTTTCACCTGCCAGCAGGCTTCTTCAGTCGAATACAGGCCAGCATAACACTGTAGACAGTATAAGAAATGGTGAGGTAATTTTGAAGTGATCAGTCCCTCAGCCTTGATAGCAGGTGGTCAGTCCCTCTCTTCTCCTTGTATTGTCTACTTTTACTGTGTTATATTCACCTGTATTCGACTGAAGAAGCCTGTTGAGCAGGTTAAGCGTTTTACCACGCAGAAACAAGCGGGTATGTACAGAGAAAGATCGTAGTCAGCAGGACTCGATAATGCTTCTGGGACGGGGTGCATTGATATAAAAACCACTTGGGTGGCCCGGTGGCCTGGTGGCTAAAGTTCCCGCTTCACACACGGAGGGCCCGGGTTCGATTCCCGGCGGGTGGAAACATTCGACACGTTTCCTTACACCTGTTGTCCTGTTCACCTAGCAGCAAATAGGTACCTGGGTGTTAGTCGACTGGTGTGGGTCGCATCCTGGGGGACAAGATTAAGGACCCCAATGGAAATAAGTTAGACAGTCCTCGATGACGCACTGACTTTCTTGGGTTATCCTGGGTGGCTAACCCTCCGGGGTTAAAAATCCGAACGAAATCTTATTCTTATTCTTATTCTTGAGAGGTCAGAACATACAGGAGGAGATTGAAATAGCTTGAGTTCATGCTTGAGGCTCACTGACGTGCCCGGGCTGGGAAAGAAACATGGCTTGTGAACCAGGCTGCCCAGTCTGTGGCATTTGTGATGGTCGAGTTGATAAGAGCGCTGCCTGGGAATCTTGTCCCTCCCAGAAGGAGTATTGAGTTCTACTGACTGCAATCTTTCTCTGTATATACCCGCTTGTTTCTGCTTGGTGCATTGATATATATATATATATATATATATATATATATATATATATATATATATATATGTATATATATGTATATGTATATATATAAATATATATATATATATGTCGTGCCGAATAGGCAGAACTTGCGATCTTGGCTTAAATAGCAACGCTCATCTTGCCATATAGGACAAGTGAAAATTTGTGTATGCAATAATTTCGCCAAAATCATTCTGAACCTAACGAAAAAAATATATTTCACTGTGTTTGTTTAGTATTAAATTATTGTAAACAAATCTAAAATATATTTAGTTGAGTTAGGCTAAAATAAATTGTTCTTGTTATAATAAGGTTAGGTAAGCTTTTTAAGTTCCTTTTGGAGCAAAATTATAAATTTTTACATCAACATTAATGAAAAAAATATATCTTTAAACGTATAAGAGAAAATTTTAGAAAGGACTTAATTTTAAATGAGTTCTTGCTAATTGACCAGTTTTACATATTCGGCACGACATATATATATATATATATATATATATATATATATATATATATATATATATATATATATATATACATATATATATATATATATATATATATATATATATATATATATATATATATATATATATATATATATATATATATTAATATATATATATATATATATGTGTGTGTGTGTGTGTGTGTGTGTGTGTGTGTGTGTGTGTGTGTGTGTGTGTGTGTGTGTGTGTGTGTGTGAAGTATCCCCATGACGGTATTTACGGTATCCTGATAAAAGAAAAAAGAAAAGGTTGTAATTTTGGTAGAGTGGTTGTCTTGAGGTTGCTGAGGCTACCAGTGTGGAAAATTGAGCAAGCTGCAAGAGCGCAGATATGCGCGTTCGTGCGCACGTATAACCCCCCACCAACCACACACACACACACGCAGTACGTAACCTATACTGTGTTAAGCAGGGAAGGAAAGTAGAGGATCACCAAAGGATTGCAACGAGACTGGTGCTGGAAGACTTGACAATAAACTGCGAGGGGAGACTGAAGCAACTGAGTGTAACAACACCCGGAGAAAATCAGTGAAGTAACGATCATGATACACTAATTACAGGATAAAATAATATTGGATACAGCCAAATTGTTAGAGATACGAAGAGAATTAGAGAATACAAGAGTAGAAATAACTGGACACCAGCAGGAGGCTAGCTTTATATTAATGGCGTACAATACACACAAGCTGATGAATAACACACATGTGTAACACATAGGTATGTGTTATACATGTGTCTTATTCAGACTTTCGTCTGTCTAGCAGCCTTCTTCAGTCTAATACAGAGGTGAATTTCATACTGGAGACAGTGGAAGAAGTGGAGAGGTACTGTAAGGTGTTAAGTCCCTTAGCCAGGCAGAGGGGACTGACCACCTTACCTTCTATCAACTGGGACCAGCCAGTCTGGTGCTGCACCAGCACCAGGCTGGCTGGTCCATCACCAGGCTTGCTGGATCAACACCAGGCTGGGTGGACAAACAGGAGGCTGGCTGGACCAACACCAGGCTGAGTGGACAAACAGGAGGCTGGCTGGACCAACACCAGGCTGAGTGGACAAACAGGAGGCTGGCTGGTCCATCACCAGGCTTGCTGGATCAACACCAGGCTGAGTGGACAAACAGGAGGCTGGCTGGACCAACACCAAGCTGAGTGGACAAACAGGAGGCTGGCTGGACCAACACCAGGCTGGGTGGACAAACAGGAGGCTGGCTGGACGAGAAGTCTGGCTGGACTAGCCAAGCAAAGTCAACAAACAATTGCATTGCCGACACGCACGTACGCACGCGCGCACGTACGCACGCAGGCAGGCACGTACGCACTCATCCACACGATTAATATTTAACAACGAATAAGAGATTAATTTTACAAACATTTCCCTTAAACACAAGTGTTAAGGTCAAGTAATGTCAACGGAATGTTGAGGTAACCTAATAAGCCTGCATGCTAGGTCATACAAGGTTGATATACATGTGTAGGGTCATACAAGGCTGATATACATGTGTAGGGTCATACAAGGCTGATATACATGTGTAGGGTCATACAAGGCTGATATACATGAGTAGGGTCATACAAGGCTGATACACATGTGTAGGGTCATACAAGGCTGAAATACATGTGTAGGGTCATACAAGGTTGATATACATGTGTAGGGTCATACAAGGCTGATATACATGAGTACGGTCATACAAGGCTGATATACATGAGTAGGGTCATACAAGGCTGATATATATGTGTAGGGTCATACAAGGCTGATATACATGTGTAGGGTCATACAAGGCTGATATACATGTGTAGGGTCATACAAGGCTGATATACATGTGTAGGGTCATACAAGGCTGATATACATGTGTAGGGTCATACAAGGCTCATATACATGTGTAGGGTCATACAAGGCTGATATACATGTGTAGGGTCATACAAGGCTGATATACATGAGTAGGGTCATACAAGGCTGATACACATGTGTAGGGTCATACAAGGCTGATATACATGTGTAGGGTCATACAAGGCTGATATACATGGCAGGGTCATAAAAGGCTGATATACATGTGTAGGGTCATACAAGGCTGATATACATGAGTACGGTCATACAAGGCTGATATACATGAGTAGGGTCATACAAGGCTGATATACATGTGTAGGGTCATACAAGGCTGATATACATGTGTAGGGTCATACAAGGCTGATATACATGTGTAGGGTCATACAAGGCTGATATACATGTGTAGGGTCATACAAGGCTGATATACATGTGTAGGGTCATACAAGGCTCATATACATGTGTAGGGTCATACAAGGCTGATATACATGTGTAGGGTCATACAAGGCTGATATACATGAGTAGGGTCATACAAGGCTGATACACATGTGTAGGGTCATACAAGGCTGATATACATGTGTAGGGTCATACAAGGCTGATATACATGGCAGGGTCATAAAAGGCTGATATACATGTGTAGGGTCATACAAGGCTGATATACATGGCAGGGTCATACAAGGCTGATATACATGTGTAGGGTCATACAAGGCTGATATACATGTGTAGGGTCATACAAGGCTGATATACATGTGTAGGGTCATACAAGGCTGATATACATGTGTAGGGTCATACAAGGCTGATATACATGAGTAGGGTCATACAAGGCTGATACACATGTGTAGGGTCATACAAGGCTGATATACATGAGTAGGGTCATACAAGGCTGATACACATGTGTAGGGTCATACAAGGCTGATATACATGTGTAGGGTCATACAAGGCTGATATACATGGCAGGGTCATACAAGGCTGATATAAATGTGTAGGGTCATACAAGGCTGATATACATGGCAGGGTCATACAAGGCTGATATACATGTGTAGGGTCATACAAGGTTGATATACATGTGTAGGGTTATACAAGGCTGATATACATGGCAGGGTCATACAAGGCTGATATACATGAGTAGGGTCAAACAAGGCTGATATACATGTGTAGGGTCATACAAGGCTGATACACATGTGTAGGGTCATACAAGGCTGATATACATGTGTAGGGTCATACAAGGCTGATATACATGGCAGGGTCATACAAGGCTGATATACATGTGTAGGGTCATACAAGGCTGATATACATGGCAGGGTCATACAAGGCTGATATACATGTGTAGGGTCATACAAGGCTGATATACATGAGTAGGGTCATACAAGGCTGATACACATGTGTAGGGTCATACAAGGCTGATATACATGAGTAGGGTCATACAAGGCTGATACACATGTGTAGGGTCATACAAGGCTGATATACATGTATAGGGTCATACAAGGCTGATATACATGGCAGGGTCATACAAGGCTGATACACATGTGTAGGGTCATACAAGGCTGATATACATGAGTAGGGTCATACAAGGCTGATATACATGAGTAGGGTCATACAAGGCTGATACACATGTGTAGGGTCATACAAGGCTGATACACATGTGCAGGGTCATACAAGGCTGATATACATGTGAAGGGTCATACAAGATTGATATACATGTGTAGGGTCATACAAGGTTGATATACATGAGTAGGGTTATACAAGGCTGATATACATGAGTAGGGTCATACAAGGCTGATATACATGAGTAGGGTCATACAAGGCTGATATACATGAGTAGGGTCATACAAGGCTGATACACATGTGTAGGGTCATACAAGGCTGATACACATGTGTAGGGTCATACAAGGCTGATATACATGTGTAGGGTCATACAAGATTGATATACATGTGTAGGGTCATACAAGGCTGATATACATGTGTAGGGTCATACAAGGCTGATATACATGTGTAGGGTCATACAAGGCTGATATACATGTGTTGGGTCATACAAGATTGATATACATGTGTAGGGTCATACAAGGCTGATATACATGAGTAGGGTTATACAAGGCTGATATACATGTGTAGGGTCATACAAGGCTGATATACATGTGTAGGGTCATACAAGGCTGATATACATGTGTAGGGTTATACAAGATTGATATACATGAGTATGGTCATACAAGGCTGATATACATGTGTAGGGTCATACAAGCCTGATATACATGTGTAGGGTCATACAAGGCTGATATACATGTGTAGGGTTATACAAGGCTGATATACATGTGTAGGGTCATACAAGGCTGATATACATGTTTATGTAACCTTGTTTATGTAACCTTGTTTGTGTAACCTTGTTTATGTAACCTTGTTTATGTAACCTTGTTTATGTAACCTTGTTTATGTAACCTTGTTCACGTAACCTTGTTTATGTAACCTTGTTTATGTAACCTTGTTCACGTAACCTTGTTTATGTAACCTTGTTTATGTAACCTTGTTTATGTAACCTTGTTCACGTAACCTTGTTTATGTAACCTTGTTTATGTAACCTTGTTCACGTAACCTTGTTTATGTAACCTTGTTTACGTAACCTTGTTTATGTAACCTTGTTCACGTAACCTTGTTTATGTAACCTTGTTTATGTAACCTTGTTCACGTAACCTTGTTTATGTAACCTTGTTTATGTAACCTTGTTTATGTAACCATGTTCACGTAACCTTGTTTATGTAACCTTGTTTATGTAACCTTGTTCACGTAACTTTGTTTATGTAACCTTGTTTATGTAACCTTGTTTATGTAGCCTTGTTTATGTAATCTTGTTTATGTAACCTTGTTTATGTAACCTTGTTCACGTAACCTTGTTTATGTAACCTTGTTTATGTAACCATGTTCACGTAACCTTGTTTATGTAACCTTGTTTATGTAACCTTGTTCACGTAACCTTGTTTATGTAACCTTGTTTATGCAACCTTGTTCACGTAACTTTGTTTATGTAACCTTGTTTATGTAACCTTGTTCACGTAACCTTGTTTATGTAACCTTGTTTGTGTAACCTTGTTTATGTAACCTTGTTTATGTAACCTTGTTTATGTAACCTTGTTCACGTAACCTTGTTTATGTAACTTTGTTTATGTAACCTTGTTCACGTAACCTTGTTTATGTAACCTTGTTTATGTAACCTTGTTTATGTAACCTTGTTCACGTAACCTTGTTTATGTAACCTTGTTTATGTAACCTTGTTCACGTAACCTTGTTTATGTAACCTTGTTTATGTAACCTTGTTTATGTAACCTTGTTCACGTAACCTTGTTTATGTAACCTTGTTTATGTAACCATGTTCACGTAACCTTGTTTATGTAACCTTGTTTATGTAACCTTGTTCACGTAACTTTGTTTATGTAACCTTGTTTATGTAACCTTGTTTATGTAGCCTTGTTTATGTAACCTTGTTTATGTAACCTTGTTTATGTAACCTTGTTCACGTAACCTTGTTTATGTAACCTTGTTTATGCAACCTTGTTCACGTAACCTTGTTTATGTAACCTTGTTCACGTAACCTTGTTTATGTAACCTTGTTTATGTAACCTTGTTTATGTAACCTTGTTCACGTAACCTTGTTTATGTAACCTTGTTTATGTAACCATGTTCACGTAACCTTGTTTATGTAACCTTGTTTATGTAACCTTGTTTATGTAACCTTGTTCACGAAACCTAGTTTATGTAACCTTGTTTATGTAACCTTGTTTATGTAACCTTGTTTATGTAACCTTGTTTATGTAACCTTGTTTATGTAACCTTGTTTATGTAACCTTGTTCACGTAACCTTGTTTATGTAACCTTGTTTATGTAACCTTGTTTATGTAACCTTGTTTATGTAACCTTGTTCACGTAACCTTGTTTGTGTAACCTTGTTTATGTAACCTTGTTTATGTTACCTTGTTCACGTAACCTTGTTTATGTAACCTTGTTTATATAACCTTGTTTATGTAACCTTGTTTATGTAACCTTGTTTATGTAACCTTGTTTATGTAACCTTGTTTATGTAACCTTGTTTATGTAACCTTGTTTATGTAGCCTTGTTTATGTAACCTTGTTTATGTAACCTTGTTTATGTAACCTTGTTTATGTAACCTTGTTTATGTAACCTTGTTCACGTAACCTTGTTTATGTAACCTTGTTTATGTAACCTTGTTTATGTAACCTTGTTTATGTAACCTTGTTCACGTAACCTTGTTTGTGTAACCTTGTTTATGTAACCTTGTTTATGTTACCTTGTTCACGTAACCTTGGTTATGTAACCTTGTTTATATAACCTTGTTTATGTAACCTTGTTTATGTAACCTTGTTTATGCAACCTTGTTTATGTAACCTTGTTTATGTAACCTTGTTTATGTAACCTTGTTTATGTAACCTTGTTCACGTAACCTTGTTTATGTAACCTTGTTTATGTAACCTTGTTTATGTAACCTTGTTTATGTAACCTTGTTCACGTAACCTTGTTTGTGTAACCTTGTTTATGTAACCTTGTTTATGTTACCTTGTTGACGTAACCTTGTTTATGTAACCTTGTTTATATAACCTTGTTTATGTAACCTTGTTTATGTAACCTTGTTTATGTAACCTTGTTTGTGTAACCTTGTTTATGTAACCTTGTTTATGTAACCTTGTTTATGTAACCTTGTTCACGTAACCTTGTTTATGTAACCTTGTTTATGTAACCTTGTTCACGTAACCTTGTTTATGTAACCTTGTTTATGTAACCTTGTTTATGTAACCTTGTTCACGTAACCTTGTTTATGTAACCTTGTTTATGTAACCTTGTTCACGTAACCTTGTTTATGTAACCTTGTTTATGTAACCTTGTTTATGTAACCTTGTTCACGTAACCTTGTTTATGTAACCTTGTTTATGTAACCTTGATCACGTAACCTTGTTTATGTAACCTTGTTTATGTAACCTTGTTTATGTAACCTTGTTCACGTAACCTTGTTTATGTAACCTTGGTTATGTAACCATGTTCACGCAACCTTGTTTATGTAACCTTGTTTATGTAACCTTGTTTATGTAACCTTGTTCACGAAACCTAGTTTATGTAACCTTGTTTATGTTACCTTGTTCACGTAACCTTGTTTATGTAACCTTGTTTATGTAACCTTGTTCACGTAACCTTGTTTATGTAACCTTGTTTATGTAACCTTGTTTATGTAACCTTGTTTATGTAACCTTGTTTATGTAACCATGTTCACGTAACCTTGTTTATGTAACCTTGTTTATGTAACCTTGTTTATGTAACCTTGTTTATGTAACCTTGTTCACGTAACCTTGTTTATGTAACCTTGTTTATGTAACCTTGTTTATGTAACCTTGTTTATATAACCTTGTTCACGTAACCTTGTTTATGTAACCTTGTTTATGTAACCTTGTTTATGTAACCTTGTTTATGTAACCTTGTTCACGTAACCTTGTTTGTGTAACCTTGTTTATGTAACCTTGTTTATGTTACCTTGTTCACGTAACCTTGTTTATGTAACCTTGTTTATATAACCTTGTTTATGTAACCTTGTTTATGTAACCTTGTTTATGTAACCTTGTGTATGTAACCTTGTTTATGTAACCTTGTTTATGTAACCTTGTTTATGTAACCTTGTTTATGTAACCTTGTTCACGTAACCTTGTTTATGTAACCTTGTTTATGTAACCTTGTTTATGTAACCTTGTTCACGTAACCTTGTTTGTGTAACCTTGTTTATGTAACCTTGTTTATGTTACCTTGTTCACGTAACCTTGTTTATGTAACCTTGTTTATATAACCTTGTTTATGTAACCTTGTTTATGTAACCTTGTTTATGTAACCTTGTTTATGTAACTTTGTTCACGTAACCTTGTTTATGTAACCTTGTTTATGTAACCTTGTTCACGTAACCTTGTTTATGTAACCTTGTTTATGTAACCTTGTTTATGTAACCTTGTTCACGTAACCTTGTTTATGAAACCTTGTTTATGTAACCTTGTTCACGTAACCTTGTTTATGTAACCTTGTTTATGTAACCTTGTTTATGTAACCTTGTTCACGTAACCTTGTTTATGTAACCTTGTTTATGTAACCTTGTTCACGTAACCTTGTTTATGTAACCTTGTTTATGTAACCTTGTTTATGTAACCTTGTTTACGTAACCTTGTTTATGTAACCTTGTTTATGTAACCATGTTCACGTAACCTTGTTTATGTAACCTTGTTTATGTAACCTTGTTTATGTAACCTTGTTCACGAAACCTAGTTTATGTAACCTTGTTTATGTAACCTTGTTTATGTAACCTTGTTTATGTAACTTTGTTTATGTAACCTTGTTCACGTAACCTTGTTTATGTAACCTTGTTTATGTAACCTTGTTTATGTAACCTTGTTCATGTAACCTTGTTTATGTAACCATGTTCACGTAACCTTGTTTATGTAACCTTGTTTACGTAACCTTGTTTATGTAACCTTGTTCACGTAACCTTGTTTATGTAACCTTGTTTATGTAATCTTGTTTATGTAACCTTGTTCACGTAACCTTGTTTATGTAACCTTGTTTATGTAACCTTGTTCACGTAATCTTGTTTATGTAACCTTGTTTGTGTAACCTTGTTTATGTAACCTTGTTTATGTAACCTTGTTTATGTAACCTTGTTTATGTAACCTTGTTTATGTAACCTTGTTCACGTAACCTTGTTTATGTAACCTTGTTTATATAACCTTGTTTATGTAACCTTGTTCACGTAACCTTGTTTATGTAACCTTGTTTATGTAACCTTGTTTATGTAACCATGTTCACGTAACCTTGTTTATGCAACCTTGTTTATGTAGCCTTGTTCAGGTAACCTTGTTTATGTAACCTTGTTTATGTAACCTTGTTCACGTAACCTTGTTTATGTAACCTTGTTTGTGTAACCTTGTTTATGTAACCTTGTTTATGTAACCTTGTTTATGTAACCTTGTTTATGTAACCTTGTTTATGTAACCTTGTTCACGTAACATTGTTTATGTAACCTTGTTTGTGTAACCTTGTTTATGTAACCTTGTTTTTGTAACCTTGTTTATGTAACCTTGTTTATGTAACCTTGTTTATGTAACCTTGTTCACGTAACCTTGTTTATGTAACCTTGTTTATGTAACCTTGTTTATGTAACCTTGTTTATGTAACCTTGTTTATGTAACCTTGTTTATGTAACCTTGTTCACGTAACCTTGTTTATGTAACCTTGTTTGTGTAACTTTGTTTATGTAACCTTGTTTATGTAACCTTGTTTATGTAACCTTGTTTATGTAACCTTGTTCACGTAACCTTGTTTATGTAACCTTGTTTATGTAACCTTGTTCACGTAACCTTGTTTATGTAACCTTGTTTGTGTAACCTTGTTTATGTAACCTTGTTTATGTAACCTTGTTTATGTAACCTTGTTTGTGTAACCTTGTTCACGTAACCTTGTTTATGTAACTTTGTTTATGTAACCTTGTTTATATAACCTTGTTCACGTAACCTTGTTTATGTAACCTTGTTTATGTAACCTTGTTTATGTAACCTTGTTTATGTAACCTTGTTTGTGTAACCTTGTTTATGTAACCTTGTTTATGTAACCTTGTTTATGTAACCTTGTTTATGTAACCTTGTTTATGTAACCTTGTTTATGTAACCTTGTTCACGTAACCTTGTTTATGTAACCTTGTTTATGTAACCTTGTTTATGTAACCTTGTTCACGTAACCTTGTTTATGTAACCTTGTTTATGTAACCTTGTTTACGTAACCTTGTTCACGTAACCTTGTTTATGTAACCTTGTTTGTGTAACCTTGTTTATGCAACCTTGTTTATGTAACCTTGTTTATGTAACCTTGTTTATGTAACCTTGTTTATGTAACCTTGTTTATGTAACCTTTTTTATGTAACCTTGTTTATGTAACCTTGTTTGTGTAACCTTGTTTATGTAACCTTGTTTATGTAACCTTGTTTATGTAACCTTGTTTATGTAACCTTGTTTATGTAACCTTGTTCACGTAACCTTGTTTATGTAACCTTGTTTATGTAACCTTGTTTATGTAACCTTGTTCACGTAACCTTGTTTATGTAACCTTGTTTATGTAACCTTGTTCACGTAACCTTGTTTATGTAACCTTGTTTGTGTAACCTTGTTTATGGTACCTTGTATATGTAACCTTGTTTATGTAACCTTGTTCACGTAACCTTGTTTATGTAACCTTGTTTATGTAACCTTGTTTATGTAACCTTGTTAACGTAACCTTGTTTGTGTAACCTTGTTTATGTAACCTTGTTTATGTTACCTTGTTCACGTAACCTTGTTTATGTAACCTTGTTTATATAACCTTGTTTATGTAACCTTGTTTATGTAACCTTGTTTATGTAAACTTGTTTATGTAACTTTGTTCACGTAACCTTGTTTATGTAACCTTGTTTATGTAACCTTGTTCACGTAACCTTGTTTATGTAACCTTGTTTATGTAACCTTGTTTATGTAACCTTGTTCACGTAACCTTGTTTATGTAACCTTGTTTATGTAACCTTGTTCACGTAACCTTGTTTATGTAACCTTGTTTATGTAACCTTGTTCACGTAACCTTGTTTATGTAACCTTGTTTGTGTAACCTTGTTTATGTAACCTTGTTTATGTAACCTTGTTTATGTAACCTTGTTTATGTAACCTTGTTTATGTAACCTTGTTCACGTAACCTTGTTTATGTAACTTTGTTTATGTAACCTTGTTTATATAACCTTGTTCACGTAACCTTGTTTATGTAACCTTGTTTATGTAACCTTGTTTATGTAACCTTGTTTATGTAACCTTGTTTGTGTAACCTTGTTTATGTAACCTTGTTTATGTAACCTTGTTTATGTAACCTTGTTTATGTAACCTTGTTTATGTAACCTTGTTTATGTAACCTTGTTCACGTAACCTTGTTTATGTAACCTTGTTTATGTAACCTTGTTTATGTAACCTTGTTCACGTAACCTTGTTTATGTAACCTTGTTTATGTAACCTTGTTTATGTAACCTTGTTTATGTAACCTTGTTTATGTAACCTTGTTTATGTAACCTTTTTTATGTAACCTTGTTTATGTAACCTTGTTTGTGTAACCTTGTTTATGTAACCTTGTTTATGTAACCTTGTTTATGTAACCTTGTTTATGTAACCTTGTTTATGTAACCTTGTTCACGTAACCTTGTTTATGTAACCTTGTTTATGTAACCTTGTTTATGTAACCTTGTTCACGTAACCTTGTTTATGTAACCTTGTTTATGTAACCTTGTTCACGTAACCTTGTTAATGTAACCTTGTTTGTGTAACCTTGTTTATGGTACCTTGTTTATGTAACCTTGTTTATGTAACCTTGTTCACGTAACCTTGTTTATGTAACCTTGTTTATGTAACCTTGTTTATGTAACCTTGTTAACGTAACCTTGTTTGTGTAACCTTGTTTATGTAACCTTGTTTATGTTACCTTGTTCACGTAACCTTGTTTATGTAACCTTGTTTATATAACCTTGTTTATGTAACCTTGTTTATGTAACCTTGTTTATGTAAACTTGTTTATGTAACTTTGTTCACGTAACCTTGTTTATGTAACCTTGTTTATGTAACCTTGTTCACGTAACCTTGTTTATGTAACCTTGTTTATGTAACCTTGTTTATGTAACCTTGTTCACGTAACCTTGTTTATGTAACCTTGTTTATGTAACCTTGTTCACGTAACCTTGTTTATGTAACCTTGTTTATGTAACCTTGTTTATGTAACCTTGTTCACGTAACCTTGTTTATGTAACCTTGTTTATGTAACCTTGTTCACGTAACCTTGTTTATGTAACCTTGTTTGTGTAACCTTGTTTATGGTACCTTGTTTATGTAACCTTGTTTATGTAACCTTGTTCACGTAACCTTGTTTATGTAACCTTGTTTATGTAACCTTGTTTATGTAACCTTGTTAACGTAACCTTGTTTGTGTAACCTTGTTTATGTAACCTTGTTTATGTCACCTTGTTCACGTAACCTTGTTTATGTAACCTTGTTTATATAACCTTGTTTACGTAACCTTGTTTATGTAACCTTGTTTATGTAAACTTGTTTATGTAACTTTGTTCACGTAACCTTGTTTATGTAACCTTGTTTATGTAACCTTGTTCACGTAACCTTGTTTATGTAACCTTGTATATGTAACCTTGTTTATGTAACCTTGTTCACGTAACCTTGTTTATGTAACCTTGTTTATGTAACCTTGTTCACGTAACCTTGTTTATGTAACCTTGTTTATGTAACCTTGTTTATGTAACCTTGTTCACGTAACCTTGTTTATGTAACCTTGTTTATCTAACCATGTTCACGTAACCTTGTTTATGTAACCTTGTTTATGTAACCATGTTCACGTAACCTTGTTTATGTAACCTTGTTTATGTAACCTTGTTTATATAACTTGTTCACGAAACCTAGTTTATGTAACCTTGTTTATGTAACCTTGTTTATGTAACCTTGTTTATGCAACCTTTTTTATGTAACCTTGTTTATGTAACCTTGTTTATGTAACCTTGTTCACGTAACCTTGTTTATGTAACCTTGTTTATGTAACCTTGTTTATGTAACCTTGTTTATGTAACCTTGTTTATGTAACCATGTTCACGTAACCTTGTTTATGTAACCTTGTTTATGTAACCTTGTTTACGTAACCTTGTTTATGTAACCTTGTTCACGTAACCTTGTTTATGTAACCTTTTTTATGTAACCTTGTTTATGTAACCTTGTTCGCGTAACCTTGTTTATGTAACCTTGTTTATGTAACCTTGTTCACGTAACCTTGTTTATGTAACCTTGTTTGTGTAACCTTGTTTATGTAACCTTGTTTATGTAACCTTGTTTATGTAACCTTGTTTATGTAACCTTGTTTATGTAACCTTGTTCACGTAACCTTGTTTATGTAACCTTGTTTATGTAACCTTGTTTATGTAACCTTGTTCACGTAACCTTGTTTATGTAACCTTGTTTATGTAACCTTGTTTATGTAACCATGTTCACGTAACCTTGTTTATGCAACCTTGTCTCTGTAGCCTTGTTCACGTAACCTTGTTTATGCAACCTTGTCTCTGTAGCCTTGTTCACGTAACCTTGTTTATGTAACCTTGTTTATGTAACCTTGTTCACGTAACCTTGTTTATGTAACCTTGTTTGTGTAACCTTGTTCATGTAACCTTGTTTATGTAACCTTGTTTATGTAACCTTGTTTATGTAACCTTGTTTATGTAACCTTGTTTATGTAACCTTGTTCACGTAACCTTGTTTATGTAACCTTGTTTGTGTAACCTTGTTTATGTAACCTTGTTTATGTAACCTTGTTTATGTAACCTTGTTTATGTAACCTTGTTTATGTAACCTTGTTCACGTAACCTTGTTTATGTAACCTTGTTTATGTAACCTTGTTTATGTAACCTTGTTTATGTAACCTTGTTTATGTAACCTTGTTTATGTAACCTTGTTCACGTAACCTTGTTTGTGTAACCTTGTTTGTGTAACCTTGTTTATGTAACCTTGTTTATGTAACCTTGTTTATGTAACCTTGTTTATGTAACCTTGTTTATGTAACCTTGTTCACGTAACCTTGTTTATGTAACCTTGTTTATGTAACCTTGTTCACGTAACCTTGTTTATGTAACCTTGTTTGTGTAACCTTGTTTATGTAACCTTGTTTATGTAACCTTGTTTATGTAACCTTGTTTATGTAACCTTGTTTATGTAACCTTGTTCACGTAACCTTGTTTATGTAACCTTGTTTATGTAACCTTGTTTATGTAACCTTGTTTATGTAACCTTGTTTGTGTAACCTTGTTTATGTAACCTTGTTTATGTAACCTTGTTTATGAAACCTTGTTTATGTAACCTTGTTTATGTAACCTTGTTCACGTAACCTTGTTTATGTAACCTTGTTTATGTAACCTTGTTTATGTAACCTTGTTCACGTAACCTTGTTTATGTAACCTTGTTTATGTAACCTTGTTCACGTAACCTTGTTTATGTAACCTTGTTTGTGTAACCTTGTTTATGTAACCTTGTTTATGTAGCCTTGTTTATGTAACCTTGTTTATGTAACCTTGTTTATGTAACCTTGTTTATGTAACCTTGTTTATGTAACCTTGTTTATGTAACCTTGTTTATGTAACCTTGTTTGTGTAACCTTGTTTATGTAACCTTGTTTATGTAACCTTGTTTATGTAACCTTGTTTATGTAACCTTGTTTATGTAACCTTGTTTATGTAACCTTGTTCACGTAACCTTGTTTATGTAACCTTGTTTATGTAACCTTGTTCACGTAACCTTGTTTGTGTAACCATGTTTATGTAACCTTGTTTATGTAACCTTGTTTATGTAACCTTGTTCACGTAACCTTGTTTATGTAACCTTGTTTATGTAACCTTGTTTATGTAACCTTGTTCACGTAACCTTGTTTATGTAACCTTGTTTGTGTAACCTTGTTTATGGTACCTTGTTTATGTAACCTTGTTTATGTAACCTTGTTCACGTAACCTTGTTTATGTAACCTTGTTTATGTAACCTTGTTTATGTAACCTTGTTCACGTAACCTTGTTTATGTAACCTTGTTTATGTAACCTTGTTTACGTAACCTTGTTCACGTAACCTTGTTTATGTAACCTTGTTTGTGTAACCTTGTTTATGTAACCTTGTTTATGTAACCTTGTTTATGTAACCTTGTTTATGTAACCTTGTTTATGTAACCTTGTTTATGTAACCTTTTTTATGTAACCTTGTTTATGTAACCTTGTTTGTGTAACCTTGTTTACGTAACCTTGTTTATGTAACCTTGTTTATGTAACCTTGTTTATGTAACCTTGTTTATGTAACCTTGTTCACGTAACCTTGTTTATGTAACCTTGTTTATGTAACCTTGTTTATGTAACCTTGTTCACGTAACCTTGTTTATGTAACCTTGTTTATGTAACCTTGTTCACGTAACCTTGTTTATGTAACCTTGTTTGTGTAACCTTGTTTATGGTACCTTGTTTATGTAACCTTGTTTATGTAACCTTGTTCACGTAACCTTGTTTATGTAACCTTGTTTATGTAACCTTGTTTATGTAACCTTGTTAACGTAACCTTGTTTGTGTAACCTTGTTTATGTAACCTTGTTTATGTTACCTTGTTCACGTAACCTTGTTTATGTAACCTTGTTTATATAACCTTGTTTATGTAACCTTGTTTATGTAACCTTGTTTATGTAAACTTGTTTATGTAACTTTGTTCACGTAACCTTGTTTATGTAACCTTGTTTATGTAACCTTGTTCACGTAACCTTGTTTATGTAACCTTGTTTATGTAACCTTGTTTATGTAACCTTGTTCACGTAACCTTGTTTATGTAACCTTGTTTATGTAACCTTGTTCACGTAACCTTGTTTATGTAACCTTGTTTATGTAACCTTGTTTATGTAACCTTGTTCACGTAACCTTGTTTATGTAACCTTGTTTATGTAACCTTGTTTATCTAACCTTGTTCACGTAACCTTGTTTATGTAACCTTGTTTATGTAACCATGTTCACGTAACCTTGTTTATGTAACCTTGTTTATGTAACCTTGTTTATGTAACCTTGTTCACGAAACCTAGTTTATGTAACCTTGTTTATGTAACCTTGTTTATGTAACCTTGTTTATGTAACCTTGTTTATGTAACCTTGTTTATGTAACCTTGTTCACGTAACCTTGTTTATGTAACCTTTTTTATGTAACCTTGTTTATGTAACCTTGTTTATGTAACCTTGTTTATGTAACCATGTTCACGTAACCTTGTTTATGTAACCTTGTTTATGTAACCTTGTTTACGTTACCTTGTTTATGTAACCTTGTTCACGTAACCTTGTTTATGTAACCTTTTTTATGTAACCTTGTTTATGTAACCTTGTTCGCGTAACCTTGTTTATGTAACCTTGTTTATGTAACCTTGTTCACGTAACCTTGTTTATGTAACCTTGTTTGTGTAACCTTGTTTATGTAACCTTGTTTATGTAACCTTGTTTATGAAACCTTGTTTATGTAACCTTGTTTATGTAACCTTGTTCACGTAACCTTGTTTATGTAACCTTGTTTATGTAACCTTGTTTATGTAACCTTGTTCACGTAACCTTGTTTATGTAACCTAGTTTATGTAACCTTGTTCACGTAACCTTGTTTATGTAACCTTGTTTGTGTAACCTTGTTTATGTAACCTTGTTTATGTAGCCTTGTTTATGTAACCTTGTTTATGTAACCTTGTTTATGTAACCTTGTTTATGTAACCTTGTTTATGTAACCTTGTTTATGTAACCTTGTTTATGTAACCTTGTTTGTGTAACCTTGTTTATGTAACCTTGTTTATGTAACCTTGTTTATGTAACCTTGTTTATGTAACCTTGTTTATGTAACCTTGTTCACGTAACCTTGTTTATGTAACCTTGTTTATGTAACCTTGTTTATGTAACCTTGTTCACGTAACCTTGTTTGTGTAACCATGTTTATGTAACCTTGTTTATGTAACCTTGTTTATGTAACCTTGTTCACGTAACCTTGTTTATGTAACCTTGTTTATGTAACCTTGTTTATGTAACCTTGTTCACGTAACCTTGTTTATGTAACCTTGTTTGTGTAACCTTGTTTATGGTACCTTGTTTATGTAACCTTGTTTATGTAACCTTGTTCACGTAACCTTGTTTATGTAACCTTGTTTATGTAACCTTGTTTATGTAACCTTGTTCACGTAACCTTGTTTATGTAACCTTGTTTATGTAACCTTGTTTACGTAACCTTGTTCACGTAACCTTGTTTATGTAACCTTGTTTGTGTAACCTTGTTTATGTAACCTTGTTTATGTAACCTTGTTTATGTAACCTTGTTTATGTAACCTTGTTTATGTAACCTTGTTTATGTAACCTTTTTTATGTAACCTTGTTTATGTAACCTTGTTTGTGTAACCTTGTTTATGTAACCTTGTTTATGTAACCTTGTTTATGTAACCTTGTTTATGTACCCTTGTTTATGTAACCTTGTTCACGTAACCTTGTTTATGTAACCTTGTTTATGTAACCTTGTTCACGTAACCTTGTTTATGTAACCTTGTTTGTGTAACCTTGTTCACGTAACCTTGTTTATGTAACCTTGTTTGTGTAACCTTGTTTATGGTACCTTGTTTATGTAACCTTGTTTATGTAACCTTGTTCACGTAACCTTGTTTATGTAACCTTGTTTATGTAACCTTGTTTATGTAACCTTGTTAACGTAACCTTGTTTGTGTAACCTTGTTTATGTAACCTTGTTTATGTTACCTTGTTCACGTAACCTTGTTTATGTAACCTTGTTTATATAACCTTGTTTATGTAACCTTGTTTATGTAACCTTGTTTATGTAAACTTGTTTATGTAACTTTGTTCACGTAACCTTGTTTATGTAACCTTGTTTATGTAACCTTGTTCACGTAACCTTGTTTATGTAACCTTGTTTATGTAACCTTGTTTATGTAACCTTGTTCACGTAACCTTGTTTATGTAACCTTGTTTATGTAACCTTGTTCACGTAACCTTGTTTATGTAACCTTGTTTATGTAACCTTGTTTATGTAACCTTGTTCACGTAACCTTGTTTATGTAACCTTGTTTATGTAACCTTGTTTATCTAACCTTGTTCACGTAACCTTGTTTATGTAACCTTGTTTATGTAACCATGTTCACGTAACCTTGTTTATGTAACCTTGTTTATGTAACCTTGTTTATGTAACCTTGTTCACGAAACCTAGTTTATGTAACCTTGTTTATGTAACCTTGTTTATGTAACCTTGTTTATGTAACCTTGTTTATGTAACCTTGTTTATGTAACCTTGTTTATGTAACCTTGTTCACGTAACCTTGTTTATGTAACCTTTTTTATGTAACCTTGTTTATGTAACCTTGTTTATGTAACCTTGTTTATGTAACCATGTTCACGTAACCTTGTTTATGTAACCTTGTTTATGTAACCTTGTTTACGTAACCTTGTTTATGTAACCTTGTTCACGTAACCTTGTTTATGTAACCTTTTTTATGTAACCTCGTTTATGTAACCTTGTTCGCGTAACCTTGTTTATGTAACCTTGTTTATGTAACCTTGTTCACGTAACCTTGTTTATGTAACCTTGTTTGTGTAACCTTGTTTATGTTACCTTGTTTATGTAACCTTGTTTATGTAACCTTGTTTATGTAACCTTGTTTATGTAACCTTGTTCACGTAACCTTGTTTATGTAACCTTGTTTATGTAACCTTGTTTATGTAACCTTGTTCACGTAACCTTGTTTATGTAACCTTGTTTATGTAACCTTGTTTATGTAACCATGTTCACGTAACCTTGTTTATGCAACCTTGTCTATGTAGCCTTGTTCACGTAACCTTGTTTATGTAACCTTGTTTATGTAACCTTGTTTATGTAACCTTGTTTATGTAACCTTGTTTATGTAACCTTGTTCACGTAACCTTGTTTGTGTAACCTTGTTTGTGTAACCTTGTTTATGTAACCTTGTTTATGTAACCTTGTTTATGTAACCTTGTTTATGTAACCTTGTTTATGTAACCTTGTTCACGTAACCTTGTTTATGTAACCTTGTTTATGTAACCTTGTTCACGTAACCTTGTTTATGTAACCTTGTTTGTGTAACCTTGTTTATGTAACCTTGTTTATGTCACCTTGTTTATGTAACCTTGTTTATGTAACCTTGTTTATGTAACCTTGTTTATGTAACCTTGTTCACGTAACCTTGTTTATGTAACCTTGTTTATGTAACCTTGTTTATGTAACCTTGTTTATGTAACCTTGTTTATGTAACCTTGTTTATGTAACCTTGTTTATGTAACCTTGTTTATGAAACCTTGTTTATGTAACCTTGTTTATGTAACCTTGTTCACGTAACCTTGTTTATGTAACCTTGTTTATGTAACCTTGTTTATGTAACCTTGTTCACGTAACCTTGTTTATGTAACCTTGTTTATGTAACCTTGTTCACGTAACCTTGTTTATGTAACCTTGTTTGTGTAACCTTGTTTATGTAACCTTGTTTATGTAGCCTTGTTTATGTAACCTTGTTTATGTAACCTTGTTTATGTAACCTTGTTTATGTAACCTTGTTTATGTAACCTTGTTTATGTAACCTTGTTTGTGTAACCTTGTTTATGTAACCTTGTTTATGTAACCTTGTTTATGTAACCTTGTTTATGTAACCTTGTTTATGTAACCTTGTTTATGTAACCTTGTTCACGTAACCTTGTTTATGTAACCTTGTTTATGTAACCTTGTTCACGTAACCTTGTTTGTGTAACCTTGTTTATGTAACCTTGTTTATGTAACCTTGTTTATGTAACCTTGTTCACGTAACCTTGTTTATGTAACCTTGTTTATGTAACCTTGTTTATGTAACCTTGTTCACGTAACCTTGTTTATGTAACCTTGTTTGTGTAACCTTGTTTATGGTACCTTGTTTATGTAACCTTGTTTATGTAACCTTGTTCACGTAACCTTGTTTATGTAACCTTGTTTATGTAACCTTGTTTATGTAACCTTGTTCACGTAACCTTGTTTATGTAACCTTGTTTATGTAACCTTGTTTACGTAACCTTGTTCACGTAACCTTGTTTATGTAACCTTGTTTGTGTAACCTTGTTTATGTAACCTTGTTTATGTAACCTTGTTTATGTAACCTTGTTTATGTAACCTTGTTTATGTAACCTTTTTTATGTAACCTTGTTTATGTAACCTTGTTTGTGTAACCTTGTTTATGTAACCTTGTTTATGTAACCTTGTTTATGTAACCTTTTTTATGTAACCTTGTTTATGTAACCTTGTTTATGTAACCTTGTTTATGTAACCTTGTTCACGTAACCTTGTTTATGTAACCTTGTTTATGTAACCTTGTTTATGTAACCTTGTTCACGTAACCTTGTTTGTGTAACCTTGTTTGTGTAACCTTGTTTATGGTACCTTGTTTATGTAACCTTGTTTATGTAACCTTGTTCACGTAACCTTGTTTATGTAACCTTGTTTATGTAACCTTGTTAACGTAACCTTGTTTGTGTAACCTTGTTTATGTAACCTTGTTTATGTAACCTTGTTTATGTAACCTTGTTTATGGAACCTTGTTTATGTAACCTTGTTCACGTAACCTTGTTTATGTAACCTTGTTTATGTAACCTTGTTCACGTAACCTTGTTTATGTAACCTTGTTTGTGTAACCTTGTTTATGGTACCTTGTTTATGTAACCTTGTTTATGTAACCTTGTTCACGTAACCTTGTTTATGTAACCTTGTTTATGTAACCTTGTTAACGTAACCTTGTTTGTGTAACCTTGTTTATGTAACCTTGTTTATGTTAGCTTGTTCACGTAACCTTGTTTATGTAACCTTGTTTATATAACCTTGTTTATGTAACCTTGTTTATGTAACCTTGTTTATGTAAACTTGTTTATGTAACTTTGTTCACGTAACCTTGTTTATGTAACCTTGTTTATGTAACCTTGTTCACGTAACCTTGTTTATGTAACCTTGATTATGTAACCTTGTTTATGTAACCTTGTTCACGTAACCTTGTTTATGTAACCTTGTTTATGTAACCTTGTTCACGTAACCTTGTTTTTGTAACCTTGTTTATGTAACCTTGTTTATGTAACCTTTTTCACGTAACCTTGTTTATGTAACCTTGTTTATGTAACCTTGTTTATGTAACCTTGTTCACGTAACCTTGTTTATGTAACCTTGTTTATGTAACCATGTTCACGTAACCTTGTTTATGTAACCTTGTTTATGTAACCTTGTTTATGTAACCTTGTTCACGAAACCTAGTTTATGTAACCTTGTTTATGTAACCTTGTTTATGTAACCTTGTTTATGTAACCTTGTTTATGTAACCTTGTTTATGTAACCTTGTTTATGTAACCTTGTTCACGTAACCTTGTTTATGTAACCTTGTTTATGTAACCTTGTTTATGTAACCTTGTTTATGTAACCATGTTCACGTAACCTTGTTTATGTAACCTTGTTTATGTAACCTTGTTTACGTAACCTTGTTTATGTAACCTTGTTCACGTAACCTTGTTTATATAACCTTTTTTATGTAACCTTGTTTATGTAACCTTGTTCGCGTAACCTTGTTTATGTAACCTTGTTTATGTAACCTTGTTCACGTAACCT
This sequence comes from Cherax quadricarinatus, assembly GCF_038502225.1. Taxonomy (NCBI): domain Eukaryota; kingdom Metazoa; phylum Arthropoda; class Malacostraca; order Decapoda; family Parastacidae; genus Cherax; species Cherax quadricarinatus. The sequence goes on along the minus strand of NC_091297.1, from coordinate 67,422,865 downwards.
TGTTTATGTAACCTTGTTTGTGTAACCTTGTTTATGTTACCTTGTTTATGTAACCTTGTTTATGTAACCTTGTTTATGTAACCTTGTTTATGTAACCTTGTTCACGTAACCTTGTTTATGTAACCTTGTTTATGTAACCTTGTTTATGTAACCTTGTTCACGTAACCTTGTTTATGTAACCTTGTTTATGTAACCTTGTTTATGTAACCATGTTCACGTAACCTTGTTTATGCAACCTTGTCTATGTAGCCTTGTTCACGTAACCTTGTTTATGTAACCTTGTTTATGTAACCTTGTTCACGTAACCTTGTTTATGTAACCTTGTTTGTGTAACCTTGTTCATGTAACCTTGTTTATGTAACCTTGTTTATGTAACCTTGTTTATGTAACCTTGTTTATGTAACCTTGTTTATGTAACCTTGTTCACGTAACCTTGTTTATGTAACCTTGTTTGTGTAACCTTGTTTATGTTTGTGTAACCTTGTTTATGTAACCTTGTTTATGTAACCTTGTTCACGTAACCTTGTTTATGTAACCTTGTTTATGTAACCTTGTTTATGTAACCTTGTTTATGTAACCTTGTTTATGTAACCTTGTTTATGTAACCTTGTTCACGTAACCTTGTTTATGTAACCTTGTTCATGTAACCTTGTAACCTTGTTTGTGTAACCTTGTTTATGTAACCTTGTTCACGTAACCTTGTTTATGTAACCTTGTTTATGTAACCTTGTTTATGTAACCTTGTTCACGTAACCTTGTTTATGTAACCTTGTTTATGTAACCTTGTTCACGTAACCTTGTTTATGTAACCTTGTTTGTGTAACCTTGTTTATGTAACCTTGTTTATGTCACCTTGTTTATGTAACCTTGTTTATGTAACCTTGTTTATGTAACCTTGTTCACGTAACCTTGTTTATGTAACCTTGTTTATGTAACGTTGTTTATGTAACCTTGTTTATGTAACCTTGTTTGTGTAACCTTGTTTATGTAACCTTGTTTATGTAACCTTGTTTATGAAACCTTGTTTATGTAACCTTGTTTATGTAACCTTGTTCACGTAACTTTGTTTATGTAACCTTGTTTATGTAACCTTGTTTATGTAACCTTGTTCACGTAACCTTGTTTATGTAACCTTGTTTATGTAACCTTGTTTATGTAACCTTGTTTATGTAACCTTGTTTGTGTAACCTTGTTTATGTAACCTTGTTTATGTAACCTTGTTTATGTAACCTTGTTTATGTAACCTTGTTTATGTAACCTTGTTTATGTAACCTTGTTTATGTAACCTTGTTTATGTAACCTTGTTTATGTAACCTTGTTTATGTAACCTTGTTCACGTAACCTTGTTTATGTAACCTTGTTTATGTAACCTTGTTCACGTAACCTTGTTTATGTAACCTTGTTTATGTAACCTTGTTTATGTAACCTTGTTTATGTAACCTTGTTTATGTAACCTTGTTTATGTAACCTTGTTTATGTAACCTTGTTTATGTAACCTTGTTTATGTAACCTTGTTTTTGTAACCTTGTTTATGGTACCTTGTTTATGTAACCTTGTTTATGTAATCTTGTTCACGTAACCTTGTTTATGTAACCTTGTTTATGTAACCTTGTTTATGTAACCTTGTTAACGTAACCTTGTTTGTGTAACCTTGTTTATGTAACCTTGTTTATGTTACCTTGTTCACGTAACCTTGTTTATGTAACCTTGTTTATGTAACCTTGTTTATGTAACCTTGTTGTAACCTTGTTTATGTAACCTTGTTTATGTAACCTTGTTCACGTAACCTTGTTTATGTAACCTTGTTTATGTAACCTTGTTCACGTAACCTTGTTTATGTAACCTTGTTTATGTAACCTTGTTTATGTAACCTTGTTCACGTAACCTTGTTTATGTAACCTTGTTTATGTAACCTTGTTCACGTAACCTTGTTTATGTAACCTTGTTTATGTAACCTTGTTTATGTAACCTTGTTCACGTAACCTTGTTTATGTAACCTTGTTTATGTAACCTTGTTTATGTAACCTTGTTCATGTAACCTTGTTTATGTAACCTTGTTTATGTAACCTTGTTTATGTAACCTTGTTTATGTAACCTTGTTTGTTTATGTAACCTTGTTTATGTAACCTTGTTTATGTAACCTTGTTTATCTAACCTTGTTTATGTAACCTTGTTTATGTAACCTTGTTTATGTAACCTTGTTTATGTAACCTTGTTTATGTAACCTTGTTAACGAAACCTTGTTTATGTAACCTTGTTCACGTAACCTTGTTTATGTAACATTTTTTATGTAACCTTGTTTATGTAACCTTGTTTATGTAACCTTGTTTATGTAACCTTGTTTACGTAACCTTGTTTATGTAACCTTGTTTATGTAACCTTGTTTACGTAACCTAGTTTATGTAACCTAGTTCATGTAACCTTGTTTATGTAACCTTGTTTATGTAACCTTGTTTATGTAACCTTGTTCGCGTAACCTTGTTTATGTAACCTTGTTTATGTAACCTTGTTTATGTAACCTTGTTCACGTAACCTTGTTTATGTAACCATGTTTATGTAACCTTGTTTATGTAACCTTGTTTATGTAACCTTGTTAATGTAACCTTGTTTATGTAAACATGTTTATGTAACCTTGTTCACGTAACCTTGTTTATGTAACCTTGTTTATGTAACCTTGTTTATGTAACCTTGTTTATGTAACCTTGTTTATGTAACCTTGTTCACGTAACCTTGTTTATGTAACCTTGTTTGTGTAACCTTGTTTATGTAACCTTGTTTATGTAACCTTGTTTATGTAACCTTGTTTATGTAACCTTGTTTATGTAACCTTGTTTATGTAACCTTGTTTATGTAACCTTGTTTATGTAACCTTGTTTATGTAACCTTGTTTGTGTAACCTTGTTTATGTAACCTTGTTTATGTAACCTTGTTTATGTAACCTTGTTTATGTACCTTGTTTATGTAACCTTGTTTATGTAACCTTGTTTATGTAACCTTGTTTATGTAACCTTGTTCACGTCACGTAACCTTGTTTATGTAACCTTGTTTATGTAACCTTGTTCACGTAACCTTGTTTATGTTTGTGTAACCTTGTTTATGTAACCTTGTTTATGTAACCTTGTTTATGTAACCTTGTTCACGTAACCTTGTTTATGTAACCTTGTTTATGTAACCTTGTTTATGTAACCTTGTTCACGTAACCTTGTTTATGTAACCTTGTTTGTGTAACCTTGTTTATGGTACCTTGTTTATGTAACCTTGTTTATGTAACCTTGTTCACGTAACCTTGTTTATGTAACCTTGTTTATGTAACCTTGTTTATGTAACCTTGTTCACGTAACCTTGTTTATGTAACCTTGTTTATGTAACCTTGTTTACGTAACCTTGTTCACGTAACCTTGTTTATGTAACCTTGTTTGTGTAACCTTGTTTATGTAACCTTGTTTATGTAACCTTGTTTATGTAACCTTGTTTATGTAAACTTGTTTATGTAACCTTGTTTATGTAACCTTTTTTATGTAACCTTGTTTATGTAACCTTGTTTGTGTAACCTTGTTTATGTTTGTGTAACCTTGTTTATGTAACCTTGTTTATGTAACCTTGTTAACGTAACCTTGTTTGTGTAACCTTGTTTATGTAACCTTGTTTATGTTACCTTGTTCACGTAACCTTGTTTATGTAACCTTGTTTATATAACCTTGTTTATGTAACCTTGTTTATGTAACCTTGTTTATGTAAAGTAACCTTGTTTATGTAACCTTGTTTATGTAACCTTGTTTATGTAACCTTGTTTATGTAACCTTGTTCACGTAACCTTGTTTATGTAACCTTGTTTATGTAACCTTGTTTATGTAACCTTTGTTCACGTAACCTTGTTTATGTAACCTTGTTTATGTAACCTTGTTCACGTAACCTTGTTTATGTAACCTTGTTTATGTAACCTTGTTTATGTAACCTTGGTAACCTTGTTTATGTAACCTTGTTTATGTAACCTTGTTCACGTAACCTTGTTTATGTAACCTTGTTTATGTAACCTTGTTTATGTAACCTTGTTCACGTAACCTTGTTTATGTAACCTTGTTTATGTAACCTTGTTTATCTAACCTTGTTCATTGTTTGTGTAACCTTGTTTATGTAACCTTGTTTATGTAACCATGTTCACGTAACCTTGTTTATGTAACCTTGTTTATATAACCTTGTTTATGTAACCTTGTTTATGTAACCTTGTTTATGTAAACTTGTTTAGGTAACGTTGTTGACGTAACCTTGTTTATGTAACCTTGTTTATGTAACCTTGTTAACGTAACCTTGTTTATGTAACCTTGTTTATGTAACCTGTAACCTTGTTCACGTAACCTTGTTTATGTAACCTTGTTTATGTAACCTTGTTCACGTAACCTTGTTTATGTAACCTTGTTTATGTAACCTTGTTTATGTAACCTTGTTCACGTAACCTTGTTTATGTAATCTTGTTTATGTAACCTTGTTTATCTAACCTTGTTCACGTAACCTTGTTTATGTAACCTTGTTTATGTAACCATGTTCACGTAACCTTGTTTATGTAACCTTGTTTATGTAACCTTGTTTATGTAACCTTGTTCACGAAACCTAGTTTATGTAACCTTGTTTATGTAACCTTGTTTATGTAACCTTGTTTATGTAACCTTGTTTATGTAACCTTGTTTATGTAACCTTGTTTATGTAACCTTGTTCACGTAACCTTGTTTATGTAACCTTTTTTATGTAACCTTGTTTATGTAACCTTGTTTATGTAACCTTGTTTATGTAACCATGTTCACGTAACCTTGTTTATGTAACCTTGTTTATGTAACCTTGTTTACGTAACCTTGTTTATGTAACCTTGTTCACGTAACCTTGTTTATGTAACCTTTTTTATGTAACCTTGTTTATGTAACCTTGTTCGCGTAACCTTGTTTATGTAACCTTGTTTATGTAACCTTGTTCACGTAACCTTGTTTATGTAACCTTGTTTGTGTAACCTTGTTTATGTTACCTTGTTTATGTAACCTTGTTTATGTAACCTTGTTTATGTAACCTTGTTTATGTAACCTTGTTCACGTAACCTTGTTTATGTAACCTTGTTTATGTAACCTTGTTTATGTAACCTTGTTCACGTAACCTTGTTTATGTAACCTTGTTTATGTAACCTTGTTTATGTAACCATGTTCACGTAACCTTGTTTATGCAACCTTGTCTATGTAGCCTTGTTCACGTAACCTTGTTTATGTAACCTTGTTTATGTAACCTTGTTTATGTAACCTTGTTTATGTAACCTTGTTTATGTAACCTTGTTCACGTAACCTTGTTTGTGTAACCTTGTTTGTGTAACCTTGTTTATGTAACCTTGTTTATGTAACCTTGTTTATGTAACCTTGTTTATGTAACCTTGTTTATGTAACCTTGTTCACGTAACCTTGTTTATGTAACCTTGTTTATGTAACCTTGTTCACGTAACCTTGTTTATGTAACCTTGTTTGTGTAACCTTGTTTATGTAACCTTGTTTATGTAACCTTGTTTATGTAACCTTGTTTATATAACCTTGTTTATGTAACCTTGTTTATGTAACCTTGTTCACGTAAACTTGTTTATGTAACCTTGTTTATGTAACCTTGTTTATGTAACCTTGTTTATGTAACCTTGTTTGTGTAACCTTGTTTATGTAACCTTGTTTATGTAACCTTGTTTATGAAACCTTGTTTATGTAACCTTGTTTATGTAACCTTGTTCACGTAACCTTGTTTATGTAACCTTGTTTATGTAACCTTGTTTATGTAACCTTGTTCACGTAACCTTGTTTATGTAACCTTGTTTATGTAACCTTGTTCACGTAACCTTGTTTATGTAACCTTGTTTGTGTAACCTTGTTTATGTAACCTTGTTTATGTAGCCTTGTTTATGTAACCTTGTTTATGTAACCTTGTTTATGTAACCTTGTTTATGTAACCTTGTTTATGTAACCTTGTTTATGTAACCTTGTTTGTGTAACCTTGTTTATGTAACCTTGTTTATGTAACCTTGTTTATGTAACCTTGTTTATGTAACCTTGTTTATGTAACCTTGTTTATGTAACCTTGTTCACGTAACCTTGTTTATGTAACCTTGTTTATGTAACCTTGTTCACGTAACCTTGTTTGTGTAACCTTGTTTATGTAACCTTGTTTATGTAACCTTGTTTATGTAACCTTGTTCACGTAACCTTGTTTATGTAACCTTGTTTATGTAACCTTGTTTATGTAACCTTGTTCACGTAACCTTGTTTATGTAACCTTGTTTGTGTAACCTTGTTTATGGTACCTTGTTTATGTAACCTTGTTTATGTAACCTTGTTCACGTAACCTTGTTTATGTAACCTTGTTTATGTAACCTTGTTTATGTAACCTTGTTCACGTAACCTTGTTTATGTAACCTTGTTTATGTAACCTTGTTTACGTAACCTTGTTCACGTAACCTTGTTTATGTAACCTTGTTTGTGTAACCTTGTTTATGTAACCTTGTTTATGTAACCTTGTTTATGTAACCTTGTTTATGTAACCTTGTTTATGTAACCTTTTTTATGTAACCTTGTTTATGTAACCTTGTTTGTGTAACCTTGTTTATGTAACCTTGTTTATGTAACCTTGTTTATGTAACCTTGTTTATGTAACCTTGTTTATGTAACCTTGTTTATGTAACCTTGTTCACGTAACCTTGTTTATGTAACCTTGTTTATGTAACCTTGTTTATGTAACCTTGTTCACGTAACCTTGTTTATGTAACCTTGTTTGTGTAACCTTGTTTATGGTACCTTGTTTATGTAACCTTGTTTATGTAACCTTGTTCACGTAACCTTGTTTATGTAACCTTGTTTATGTAACCTTGTTAACGTAACCTTGTTTGTGTAACCTTGTTTATGTAACCTTGTTTATGTAACCTTGTTTATGTAACCTTGTTTATGTAACCTTGTTTATGTAACCTTGTTCACGTAACCTTGTTTATGTAACCTTGTTTATGTAACCTTGTTCACGTAACCTTGTTTATGTAACCTTGTTTGTGTAACCTTGTTTATGGTACCTTGTTTATGTAACCTTGTTTATGTAACCTTGTTCACGTAACCTTGTTTATGTAACCTTGTTTATGTAACCTTGTTAACGTAACCTTGTTTGTGTAACCTTGTTTATGTAACCTTGTTTATGTTAGCTTCTTCACGTAACCTTGTTTATGTAACCTTGTTTATATAACCTTGTTTATGTAACCTTGTTTATGTAACCTTGTTTATGTAAACTTGTTTATGTAACTTTGTTCACGTAACCTTGTTTATGTAACCTTGTTTATGTAACCTTGTTCACGTAACCTTGTTTATGTAACCTTGATTATGTAACCTTGTTTATGTAACCTTGTTCACGTAACCTTGTTTATGTAACCTTGTTTATGTAACCTTGTTCACGTAACCTTGTTTTTGTAACCTTGTTTATGTAACCTTGTTTATGTAACCTTTTTCACGTAACCTTGTTTATGTAACCTTGTTTATGTAACCTTGTTTATGTAACCTTGTTCACGTAACCTTGTTTATGTAACCTTGTTTATGTAACCATGTTCACGTAACCTTGTTTATGTAACCTTGTTTATGTAACCTTGTTTATGTAACCTTGTTCACGAAACCTAGTTTATGTAACCTTGTTTATGTAACCTTGTTTATGTAACCTTGTTTATGTAACCTTGTTTATGTAACCTTGTTTATGTAACCTTGTTCACGTAACCTTGTTTATGTAACCTTGTTTATGTAACCTTGTTTATGTAACCTTGTTTATGTAACCTTGTTTATGTAACCATGTTCACGTAACCTTGTTTATGTAACCTTGTTTATGTAACCTTGTTTACGTAACCTTGTTTATGTAACCTTGTTCACGTAACCTTGTTTATGTAACCTTTTTTATGTAACCTTGTTTATGTAACCTTGTTCGCGTAACCTTGTTTATGTAACCTTGTTTATGTAACCTTGTTCACGTAACCTTGTTTATGTAACCTTGTTTGTGTAACCTTGTTTATGTTACCTTGTTTATGTAACCTTGTTTATGTAACCTTGTTTATGTAACCTTGTTTATGTAACCTTGTTCACGTAACCTTGTTTATGTAACCTTGTTTATGTAACCTTGTTTATGTAACCTTGTTCACGTAACCTTGTTTATGTAACCTTGTTTATGTAACCTTGTTTATGTAACCATGTTCACGTAACCTTGTTTATGCAACCTTGTCTATGTAGCCTTGTTCACGTAACCTTGTTTATGTAACCTTGTTTATGTAACCTTGTTCACGTAACCTTGTTTATGTAACCTTGTTTGTGTAACCTTGTTCATGTAACCTTGTTTATGTAACCTTGTTTATGTAACCTTGTTTATGTAACCTTGTTTATGTAACCTTGTTTATGTAACCTTGTTCACGTAACCTTGTTTATGTAACCTTGTTTGTGTAACCTTGTTTATGTAACCTTGTTTATGTAACCTTGTTTATGTAACCTTGTTTATGTAACCTTGTTCACGTAACCTTGTTTATGTAACCTTGTTTATGTAACCTTGTTTATGTAAATTTGTTTATGTAACCTTGTTTATGTAACCTTGTTTATGTAACCTTGTTCACGTAACCTTGTTTGTGTAACCTTGTTTGTGTAACCTTGTTTATGTAACCTTGTTTATGTAACCTTGTTTATGTAACCTTGTTTATGTAACCTTGTTTATGTAACCTTGTTCACGTAACCTTGTTTATGTAACCTTGTTTATGTAACCTTGTTCACGTAACCTTGTTTATGTAACCTTGTTTGTGTAACCTTGTTTATGTAACCTTGTTTATGTAACCTTGTTTATGTAACCTTGTTTATGTAACCTTGTTTATGTAACCTTGTTTATGTAACCTTGTTCACGTAACCTTGTTTATGTAACCTTGTTTATGTAACGTTGTTTATGTAACCTTGTTTATGTAACCTTGTTTGTGTAACCTTGTTTATGTAACCTTGTTTATGTAACCTTGTTTATGAAACCTTGTTTATGTAACCTTGTTTATGTAACCTTGTTCACGTAACCTTGTTTATGTAACCTTGTTTATGTAACCTTGTTTATGTAACCTTGTTCACGTAACCTTGTTTATGTAACCTTGTTTATGTAACCTTGTTTATGTAACCTTGTTTATGTAACCTTGTTTGTGTAACCTTGTTTATGTAACCTTGTTTATGTAACCTTGTTTATGTAACCTTGTTTATGTAACCTTGTTTATGTAACCTTGTTTATGTAACCTTGTTCACGTAACCTTGTTTATGTAACCTTGTTTATGTAACCTTGTTCACGTAACCTTGTTTGTGTAACCTTGTTTATGTAACCTTGTTTATGTAACCTTGTTTATGTAACCTTGTTCACGTAACCTTGTTTATGTAACCTTGTTTATGTAACCTTGTTTATGTAACCTTGTTCACGTAACCTTGTTTATGTAACCTTGTTTATGTAACCTTGTTTATGTAACCTTGTTTATGTAACCTTGTTCACGTAACCTTGTTTATGTAACCTTGTTTATGTAACCTTGTTCACGTAACTTTGTTTATGTAACCTTGTTTATGTAGCCTTGTTTATGTAACCTTGTTTATGTAACCTTGTTTATGTAACCTTGTTCACGTAACCTTGTTTATGTAACCTTGTTTATGTAACCTTGTTTATATAACCTTGTTTGTGTAACCTTGTTTATGTAACCTTGTTTATGTTACCTTGTTCACGTAACCTTGTTTATGTAACCTTGTTTATGTAACCTTGTTTATGTTACCTTGTTCACGTAACCTTGTTTATGTAACCTTATTTATGTAACCTTGTTTATATAACCTTGTTTATGTAACCTTGTTTATGTAACCTTGTTTATGTAACCTTGTTTATATAACCTTGTTTATGTAAGCTTGTTTATGTAACCTTGTTTATATAACCTTGTTTTTGTAACCTTGTTTATGTAACCTTGTTTATGTAACCTTGTTTATGTAACTTTGTTTATGTAACCTTGTTTATGTAACCTTGTTCACGTAACCTTGTTTATGTAACCTTGTTTATGTAACCTTGTTCACGTAACCTTGTTTATGTAACCTTGTTTATGTAACCTTGTTTATATAACCTTGTTTATGTAACCTTGTTTATATAACCTTGTTTATGTAACCTTGTTTATGAGGTACATTATGACTCTGCTTGAACTGGCTCAAGCTATAACTGGCTTTGACATGTGCAGGCAGTCTATTCCACTCTTTATTGCTGAATAGGAAACTATCTTTGAAGCGTGACCACTGACTCTAGGTACTGCAAACTTATTCTCACTTTCCCTACTTCTGTAATTGCACTGGTTCCCAGACTTAACAAAATTTGCAGTAAAATATTGGAGACACAGGTTGTCAGCAAGTTTATAAACGTAATTTAACTTTAGTTGATTTACTCTGTCTTCAACATTCAACATGTGCAGTTGTTGTAATTCCTCCTGGCCTACATGGTCGCTTGGACTCACCTCCACGATAAATCTTACTATTTTCTTCTGGGTGAATTGTACCTTATCTTTCAGTTGTTTTTATTAAGGCAGCGTACCATGTCTAGGTCCCATATATTGTATGAGAGGTAGACACAGGGTCCTGTGAGCCTCAGTTGGCAGACACTGCGCCTGACTCTACTATCATCTATGGTAATGGAAACTACAAAATTTCTAACCATTAGCATACATTATACTTAACCAGACAAGCACCACCTACATAACAACACAGCAGTAACGTGATCACATTGTCTAACCGTGCTTATCCCAGTAAGTCATTTTTCAGGTCACCATGGGTCACTCACACCACACTCAGGTCAACATGCGTCACTCACACCACACTCAGGTCAACATGCGTCACTCACACAACACTCAGGTCAACATGCGTCACTCACACCACACTCAGGTCAACATGCGTCACTCACACCACACTCAGGTCAACATGCATCACTCACACCACACTCAGGTCAACATGAGTCACTCACCCCACACTCAGGTCAACATGCGTCACTCACACAACACTCAGGTCAACATGCGTCACTCACACAACACTCAGGTCAACATGCGTCACTCACACAACACTCAGGTCAACATGCGTCACTCACACCACACTCAGGTCAACATGCGTCACTCACACCACCCTCAGGTCAACATGCGTCACTCACACCACACTCAGTTCAACATGCGTCACTCACACCACACTCAGGTCAACATGCGTCACTCACACCACACTCAGGTCAACATGCGTCACTCACACCACACTCAGGTCAACATGCGTCACTCACACCTAACTCTCCGCTTATGTACAGTCTTTTTTAATCTCTGGAAGTTAGTAGTGATCAAGGTCCCAGGACCGAAATGTTTTATATGTCCAAGTGTTTGCTTACGTGTCTTTCTAAATCTTGCTGTGTTACTAAACCTTCGAGGTTATCCTGGGTTATTATTCCTCAGGATTGATAACGAATAAGATCTCTTTCTTTTCAATTTTAGTTATCGTGTTTGTTTCCCCCTTTGATTTCCTTGCGTTTTCTTCCATCCACTTATCGTTTTCTCTCTCACATTCTCTATCATATCTCTGCTCCGGTGGTTAGACCACCTACCTTTATTACACCACCTTTCCCCCACCCTCCCAATCTTTTCCCACATTTCCATCGTTACCCATCCTTCTCCCTTCCTCATCTTACCGAAGCTCTGGTCATACCTCGCCTCGCCCTGCTCCGGTGGTCTCCCACACCAAAACCTACACACACCCACACACACACACACACACACACACACACACACACACCAGGCCTAGTGTCTAATCGACATGTGCCTAGGACAAAATGGTAACTAACTAACCCACACACACACCCACACACACACACACACACACACACACACACACACACAGCGAAGAGGCGGGGCCAGGAGCTGTGACTCGACCCCTGCAACCACAAATAGATGAGTACACACACACACACACACACACACACACACACACACACACACACACAAACACACACACACCCCCACACACACACACACACACACACACACACACACACACACACACAGATAAGAAAGTTGCAATGGAAGCAACTAAATCGAATCAGGGAATACATAGGGACATGCAGTGGGAGAATTGGCTTCAGGAAGTTGAAGGGGAAACTTACGAAACAAGAAGAGAAGGGAAGAAAAAAATGATTGAAAGCATCATGAAAGCAATAGCTGACAAATTTTAAGAGAATAAGGGGTTTGCAAGAAGAACCCGGCCAGTCAAAGTGGCTTTCAAGGCAAAAACGACTCGAAACAGGATCCTGCAGGAGAAAGCAAGACTAAGGGACATGCCGGTGTACTGGAAGGTGTATCTCGACCGCGAGAGAACATGAGAAGAAAGGCAGAAACTGAAAAAGAGGGTACAGATATGAAAGGAGGAAAGAAAGATGAAGATGGAGATGACAGGAGAGCCCAAACTCAGGAGGAAGATCAAATACAACCTCCCTCACAACCACCTTCAGAAGTCCCTCAACCAGGACAACCCCAATGCAACCAAACATTCTAACCCAAAATACACATGCCATAACTCATGCCCCCACCCACTTCATTACAAACTCCACCCTCACAGCAACCACCCATACTTCCTCATCAGGTCTCCCACTTCAACAACCCCAACATACCCCCCAGACCACAGTTTTAGAAAAGAAGTTGAAGGTTTGGTATACAAATACAGATGGAATAACAAATAAGTGTGAGGAGTGGCATGAAAGAATCAAGGTGACATCCCCAGACATAATAGCACTCACAGAAACGAAACTCACCAGGATAACAGATGCAATCTTTCCACCCGGATATCAAATCCTCAGGAAAGATAGAGGGAGCAGAGGGGGAGGAGGAGTTGCACTGCTCATTAAAAACCGGTGGGGATTTGAGGGAATGGAAGGAATGTGCAAAAGGGACTACTTAGTAGGAACAATTCAGTCTGAGGGCCATAAGGTGATAATTGCAGTAATGTATAACCTGCCACAGAACTGCAAGAGGCAAAGAGAAGAATATGATGAGAGCAACAGAGCAATGGCTGACACACTAGCCGAGGTGGCCAGAAGAGTTCACATGGGGGGAGCAAAGTTACTAGTTATGGGCGATTTCAATCACAAGGAGATTGGCTGGGAAAACCTGGAGCCCCATGGGGGTCCCAAAACATGGAGAACAAGATGATGGATATGGTACTGGAAAACTTCATGCATTAACATGTCAGAGACACTACCAGAGAGAGAGAGGTGAGGATGATCCAGCAAGACTGGACCTAGTTTTCACCTTGAGTAGTTCGGACATCGAGGATATCACAAACGAAAGGCCCCTTGGAGCTAGTGATCATGTGGTTTTGTGCTTTGATTACATAGTTGAGCTACAAATGGAGAGGGTAGCAGGATTAGGACGAAAAAAAAAAAAAACACTACAACAGGGGGGACTACACAGGCATGAGGAACTTCCTGCAAGACGTTCAGTGGGAGAAATGACTGGCAGGAAAACCAGTAAAAGAAATGATGGATTATGTGACAACAAAATGCAAGGAGGCAGAGGAGAGGTTTGTTCCCAATAGAAACGGAAGTAATGGGAAGACCAGAACGAGTCCTTGGTTTATCCAAAGGTGTAGGGAGGTAAAAACTAGGTGCACTAGAGAATGGAAAAATACAGAAGGCAAAAAAAAAAAACAGGAAAATAAAGAGATAAGCCGAAGAGCCAGAAATAAATATGCACAGATAAGAAAGGAGGCTCAGCGTCAATACGAAAATGACGTAACATCGAAAGTCAAGTCTGACCCGAAACCGTTGTGTAGCTACATACGGAGGAAAACAACAGTCAAGGACCAGGTAATCAGACTGAGAAAGGATGATGGGGAGTTCACAAGAAACGACCAAGAGGTATGCGAGGAGCTCAACACGAGATTTAAAGAAGTGTTCCACAGGTCTCAGTCCAAGGACCGATGCTATTTCTGCTATATGTGAATGACATGTCGGAAGGGATAGACTCAAAAGTGTCCCTGTTTGCAGACGGTGTGAAGCTAATGCGAAGAATTAAATCGGATGAGGATCAGGTAGGATTACAAAGGGGTCTGGACAGGCTGCAAGCCTGGTCCAGTAACTGGCTCCTAGAGTTTAATCCCACCAGGTGCAAAGGCATGAAGACTGGGGAAGGTCAAAAAAGACTGCAGACAGAGTAAAAGCTTGGTGGCAAAAGACTGCAAACTTTACTCAAGGAAACGGATCTTGGTGTGAGTATAATACCGAGTACAACTCCTGAGGCTAACAGCAACCAAATAATTGCAGCAGCATATGGGCGCATGGCTAACCTAAGAATAGCGCTTCGACACCTAAGTAACGAATAGTTCAAGACTCTGTACACCGTGTACATCAGGCCCATATTGGAGTATGTAGCACCAGTATGGAACCCGCACCTGGTCAAACACGCCAAGAAATTAGAGAAAGTGCAAAGGCTTGCAATAAGACTAGTCCAGGAGCTAAGGGGGTATGGCCTACGAGGAGAAGTTAAGGGAAATCGACCTGATGACGCTGGAGGACAGAAGGGATAGTGGGAGCATGATAAAGACATACAATACTGAGAGCAATTGACAATGTGGACAAAGACAGGATGTTCCAGAGATGGGACACAGCAACAACGGGTCACAACTGGAAATTGAAGACTCAGATAAGTCACAGAGATGTCAGGAAGTATTTCTTAAGTTATAGAGTTGTCAGGAAATGGAACACTCTGGAGAGTGATGTAGTGGAGGCAGGATATATATATTATAAACATACCTTTAAGTTTAAGGAGTGATAAGATAAAGCTCATGGAGCAGGGAGAGAGTGGACCTACTAGCGACCAGCGATGAGGCGGGGCCAGGAGCTGTGAATCGACCCCTGCAACCACAAATAGGTGAGTACACACACGCACACATAAAACAAGCCAAGTGTCCATCGACTAGTGCCTCTGACAACAAGTAACTACTCCTACTACAGACTTCATCCTGTGACGTGAGGTGCCCATCTTGCTTAGTGAAATGCAACAGTGCAGAATGTAGCTAACTATTACCTTCCCACAATGTAACTCTAATAGATTAGTGTAGCAGCACACTGCTAATATTACCACAATGTATTTTAATACTGAAGCCAGGAAGGAGAGTGTCACACGATCTGACCCGGTGACGCCCCTCCCCCATCATCCCTCCTCCTGCAATGCCCCTCCTTCCCCATCGCCCCCTCCTCTATCACACATCCTCCATCATCCCCTCCTCCATCACCTCCTTCTATCACCCCTTCGTCACTCCTCCTCTTCATCATTTCCTTCCCCCCCTTCCCCCTTTCCCTTGAGTTCTCACTTTGCTCCCTACATCCTCTTCTCTTCTCTCTCAGTCTTCGCAACACCAACATTTCTCAGTCCTCACTCAACCTTGACGCTGAGAAAACTGGTTGTGTTATGACTGAGCAGTGAGGGAATGACCTTAAGGTGGGAGACATGAACACAACACGTCTTATGTATAGTTGTTGCTGGTGGTGGTGGTGGTGTTTCTGTTGTTGCTGGTGGTGGTGGTAGTGTTTCTGTTGTTGCTGGTGGTGGTGGTGGTGTTTCTGTTGTTGCTGGTGGTGGTGGTGGTGTTTCTGTTGTTGCTGGTGGTGGTGGTGGTGTTTCTGTTGTTGCTGGTGGTGGTGGTAGTGTTTCTGTTGTTGCTGGTGGTGGTGGTGGTGGTGTTTCTGTTGTTGCTGGTGGTGGTGGTGGTGTTTCTGTTGTTGCTGGTGGTGGTGGTGGTGTTTCTGTTGTTGCTGGTGGTGGTGGTGGTGGTGTTTCTGTTGTTGCTGGTGGTGGTGGTGGTGTTTCTGTTGTTGCTGGTGGTGGTGGTGGTGTTTCTGTTGTTGCTGGTGGTGGTGGTGGTGTTTCTGTTGTTGCTGGTGGTGGTGGTGGTGTTTCTGTTGTTGCTGGTGGTGGTGGTGGTGTTTCTGTTGTTGCTGGTGGTGGTGGTGGTGTTTCTGTTGTTGCTGGTGGTGGTGGTGGTGTTTCTGTTGTTGCTGGTGGTGGTGGTGGTGTTTCTGTTGTTGCTGGTGGTGGTGGTGGTGTTTCTGTTGTTGCTGGTGGTGGTGGTGGTGTTTCTGTTGTTGCTGGTGGTGGTGGTGGTGTTTCTGTTGTTGTTGGTGGTGGTGGTGATGGTGTTCTGTTGTTGTTTTTGTTGTTACTGCTGTTGTTGATGCTGTTGATGTTAGCAATGTTGTTGCTGTTGTTGTTAGTGGTGGTGGTGGTGGTGGTGGTGGTGGTGGTGGTGGTGGTGGTGGTGGTGGTGGTGGTGGTGGTGGTGGTGGTGGTGGTGATGGTGGTGGTGGTAGTGTTGGTGGTGGCGATGGTGGCGTTTTGTTTTTGTTGTTATTTTGTTGCTGTTACTGTTGTTGGCATTACTGTTGTTGTTGGGGTGGTAGTGGAGTTGTTGTTGTTGTTGTTGTTGTTGTTGTTGTTGTTGTTGTTGTTGTTGTTGTTGTTGTTGTTGTTGTTGTTGTTGTTGTTGTTGTTGTTGTTGTTGGTGGTGGTGGTGGTGGTGGTGGTTTTGGTGATGGTGGTGGTGCTGTTGTTCGTGTTGTTGTTGTTGGTGGTGGTGGTGTTGTTGGTGATGGTGTTCGTGGTGGTGTTGGTGTTGATGGTGGTGGTGATGGTGGTGGTAGTGGTGGTAGTGATGGTAGTGGTGGTGATGGTGGTGATGGTGGTGATGGTGGTGATGGTGGTGGTAGTGGTGGTGTTTGTGTTGTTGTTGTTGTTGTTTATTGTTTATTGTTGTTGTTTATTATTTGACTTAGCTAAGTAATTAGGTAGGATGTAACATTTACACTTGACTGTGCTCATTGCTGGAGAGTTGTGGTTGGCTGCCCATATTGGCAAACTGCTTAACTACCACCTGGCTTGTTTACCTGTCGGCTCAGTGCTGGAGTACCATGGGAGAATCATGTGATCCCACCTGAGTTTGGAGACTGTTCTCCCTTCATCACTCTCTCCTCAGCTGGTCATCGTTCGACCAGCACCTCTCTCTCTCTCTATTTCTCCAGAGATCTCTCTCGTCTCTGGCTCTTTGTTCATTATTTAGACTGTTTAGGTAGAGTATGATTTTGCTGGTGAGTCGAAACATACTTCTTGTAACTCTGTGTAACTCATTGACCTCATCGCTATAGGGCATGTCAACACTGTGTGCTTTGATTTAGTGCGGGGTGTAGTTACACCTCAGTCCGCACAGGTGATTCTACCTATGATTATTTGCGACACATACGGCATTGCTGATCAAGATTTGTATGGAGTATCGCTCAACGGGGCTTACCAGATATTCGTTAAGCTACGATCGACGGCAGTGTATGAGCGCCTGGTGGAGCAGTATCAAGATGGCTGTGTGGACGTTAACTCGGCAATACGAGTTCGTCTAATTGATGTGTCGCGACACTACACTTGGGTAAAGGTACGTAAAATGCCTTTCGAAGCTGACGAGGCAGACATACGGAACGTTTTTGAACGTTACGGTACTGTGCATCTGGCAACAGCAGGTACCTGGGTGGATGGGGCGTACGCCGGCTTGCCGGAGGGTACATTCAATCTGAAGATGACGCTGAGGCATTCCATCCCATTGCTTGTCACCCTGGAAGACTTCCGGACACAAGTGATGGTGTATTATGCAGGGCAGCGCAAGACTTGCAGGCTATGTGGCGGTTAGGACCATATGGCAGCCCAGTGTGGGAGGCAGCAGCGACAACAGGATGCAAACAGAGGGACGGGGTGAGGGCCTGACCCGATGGCGGGGCCTGTCAGCGGGACACCTGTAAAGGGCCATAGTTCTTCTTGGAGTAAGGAGGTGGAGAGA
Organism: Cherax quadricarinatus; assembly: GCF_038502225.1. Lineage (NCBI taxonomy): Eukaryota > Metazoa > Arthropoda > Malacostraca > Decapoda > Parastacidae > Cherax > Cherax quadricarinatus. The sequence goes on along the minus strand of NC_091297.1, from coordinate 67,404,965 downwards.
GAGTTCCCGACGGTGGGGTCGAGCCCAACAATGCCTGTAGGCTCTACGGTCTCCGCTTTGGTGGAAGGGGAGACCAAGCTGAGTGGAGAGGAACGAGTGAAGAATGTGGCTTCAGAGCAGTTGATGGACAGGTTTTTGGAGACAACGAGAGCTGGGGATGATGTGCAGTCGGTGGAAGGACCAGAGGAGAGTGATGACGAGAGGAGAGGCAGTCAGCTGACTGCGGGTGCCGCTTCTACGGGAGTGGTGACCGTGGTCGAGGTGGCGGCGGAGGTACATTGTGAGGCATCCCCTGACCAGAACATGGATGCAGAGAGTGTTCGGCAAAAGAGGGCGGCAATGCACTCTGATTCCGATGATGTTTTGACCCCGGCGCAGAGGCTGGGGAAGAAACCGTGGGCCGACGTGGTGAGTGGAGGCGCCACAGGTGTGTCCGGTCAGGTGTTCGACCGGGGGGGGGGGGGAATAGCGCTCACAGTGGAGAGCGTGGTGGGAAGAGTAGGAAGGCTAGTAATGCACCTATGAAAGAAGTTCCAGGGCAGCGTGTGAAACCCTTAAAGAAGGTTTCAGGTGTATGACTGTGAATGTAAATGGGATGTGTGCGAATGTGAAGCGTTTGTGGCTCCAGGGTTTTTTGAGGCATTATGCCATAGATATTGTGTTTGTGCAGGAGCATAACTTTAAGGTTGGTCGGGATTTGAATGTGGCTGGATATCATGTGTTTGTGGCATATTCGGAACGTTTAAAGGGTGGGGTTGGGATCCTGATTTGGGAGATGAGCCCGTTTGTTGTCATTAGATGTGAGGGAGGGGAGGAGGGTAGGGTACTCTGGGTAGATGGATGGTGGAGAGGTGAGCGACTGGCAGTGGTTTCTGTGTATGCGCCGGCGGAGCGTGATGTACGGGTGAAGAATGAATTTGTGCGTGATGTTTTGGTTTATTATTTGAGATCTCTTCCCTCGGTAACAATCATAGGCAGTGATTGGAATTGTATAGTACGTAGAAAGGATGTGGAGCCACGGGGGGCAGGGTGTTTTTTGGTTAGCCTAAGGGATCTTTTGCTGGGCATGGGGTTAAGGGATGTTATTGGAGGTGGGGACATAATGGTTGAGCATACGTTTCATAGACAGGGATATGCGGCCAGGCTCGATAGGTTATATGTGATGAGAAGTGTGCGGGTGATGTGTGTGCGTACGGTAGATGCTGTATACATGGATCATAGAGCTGTTTATATGGACTTGACTTGGGCCAGCTTACCTAAGAGGTATCCAGGGTATTGGAAGTTAAATGTGAGACTTCTTGGGGTGGAGGAAGTGGGGTTAGATTTTAGGAAAATGTGGGAGAATTTGTGGGGAGAGGGTAGGGATGTGGGTGACTTGCTGGGGTGGTGGGATGGGGTAGCTAAGGAGAGGATCCGGCGGTTTTATGTACGATGGGGAAAGTACCAGGGTTGGATGACATACGGGTTGCAGCAGTATTTCGAGGGTAGGTTGCAAAGTTGTTATGAGAGGGGCGTGCAGGCAGGGCAGTATCCCATGGAGGAAATCGAGTTGTTAAAAGGGAGGATTCGAGATTTGCAGAATGACAGATTTGATGCGGTGAGAGTGCAGGGTGGAATTGAAGAGGCGGTGTGGGGTGATCGCCCATCGGCCTGTGAGTTACGGGGACAGAGGCAGCGCCGTATGGCTATGGAAATTGATAGGCTGGTGGTACATGAGGACTTAGGTGGATATAGGGCGGGACAGGAGTTAAGAACAATGGAGGCGATAAGTGATTACGTGGATAGGTGGTTTGGCAAAAATTTACTGAGTGTAGGGGTGGATGTGGAGGCTTTCGGGAGGTTGGGGGAGAATGTATCTTGTGTGCTAAGTGGCAGTGATCGCATGGCATTGGGGGGGATATTGAAGAAGGGGAGGTGTGGAGGGCTTTGGAGGGGATGGCACGAGGTAAGGCACCAGGTTTGGATGGCTTGCCCTGCGAGTTTTATGTGAGCCATTGGAATGTGTTGAAGTCCTTCTTAGTAGAACTAATGAATACGATGAAAAGGGAGGGGAGGATGGGCAGGTTGCAAGGAACTGCGGTTGTGGTTTTAGTGCCAAAAGGTAAGAGACAAGACACGGTGCAGGACTTTAGGATAATATCATTGCTGTGTGCTGATTATAAGATTTTTGCAAAAATTTTAGGAAATAGGATGAAGTGTGTGGTGGATAGAGTGGTTGTGAGAGGACAATATGGTGTGTCTGGGAGGACGATGTATGACGGGCATAGTATTATAAAGAATTTTGTGGAAGGGTCGGGAGGGGAGCAGGGGGGGGGGTGTCTTAGCATTAGATTGGTAGGCAGCGTATGATAGTGTAGAACGTGAGGTGTTGTGGTACATATTAAGGAGGCAGGGTTTTGGGGAGGAGGTGGTGCGTTGGGCAGAGACATTGTATACAGGCGTGGGAGTGTGTGTACAGGTAAATGGGAAGTTAGGGGAGTGGGTATCCATGGGTTGGGGTATTAGGCAGGGTTGTCCCCTGTCTCAATTGTTATTTGCCTGTTTAAAAGACCCTTTCTATAGAAAGGTGGAAGCGTGTATGGAGGTGGATTGGGGAATAGGAAGTGGAGAGCAGGGAATAATAGGGTACGTGGATGACACGACAATACTCGTGCGAATGCAGAGGAGTTTACGTGCGGTTGGAGATGTTATTGATAATTTCGCGGGGGTTACCGGTTTAAGAGTTAATGTGGAAAAATCAAAATTACTGGTCTTAGGAGATTGGGTGGGAAGAGAGAGTTGGGGAAGGAATGTACGTTGGAATATGGTCGACAGGATAAAAGTGTGTGGAATAGTGTATATGGGTAGTGCGAGAGAGGCGAGGATGGTTAATTCTGGACTTGTTGTGGATCGAGTGGTGGGGCGATTGGATGGGTTGAGACCAACTCATTTGACAGTACATCAGCGTGCGATTGTTGTGAATGTGTTGTTATTCAGTAAAGTCTGGCACGTGGTAGCGGTATATCCGTTAGCAGGTACGGATGTTATGAGGCTGTTAAAGAGGGTTTTCCATTTTCTTTGGTGTTCCGGGTGTGAATGGTTGAGTAGGAGTGTGGTTACTTTACCGGTCAACAGAGGAGGATTGGGGTTGGTTGATTTACGGTTAAGAGTAAAGTGTATTTATTTGACGTGGGGGTTACGCCGTGTGCGGGGTCAAGCGGGGAGGGGCGTGAATGACTTGCATGAAGAGGTGCGAATGTGGTGGGGAGGGTCGGAGATGAAGGTGTGTGAAGACGTGTTGCGGGCGTTGCTGGACCCTAATAAAGTTCGAGTGGGTGTTTTAGAGCATGTTGTAAGGGCGAAGGTAGTCGCGAAGGCTGAGAGTATCTACCCTATGTATGCGTGGAAGGATATATGGGAGAGATTACGGTTGATGCGCGTGCATCCAAATGTGCGAGAGGTATTTTTCCGTTTTCTTCATGGTTCATGGTATACTGCCGTCGGGTGCTGCACTTAAGGAAAGAGGGTTGATGGTGGAGGGAGCGTGTCGGGTGTGCGGGGATGAGGAGACAGAGTTTCATGTAGTGTATTTTTGTGATAATTTGGGGAGTATCAGGGAATGGATGGGTAAGGTTCTGAGGACAGTGGGAGGAGGCGGGATATCAGTATTGAGGGCGTTAAGTTTGGATGTGGGAGGCGTCGAGGCGCCTGTGCAACGTGCAATCACGTATATAATTGCGGATTTTGTTTTTGTATCCTGGGCGATGAGAGGGAATGGGGATTGGGAGGTGCGCAAAAGGGTGTTGACGGCGACCATTTACAGAACGTTGTGTTGTAATCGGGAAATATATGGAAGTTGCTGGGACCAGGCTTTTTCAGCAGGGTACCGTAGTATGAGTGTGAGAGCATTGTTAGCGTTGTGAAAGGGGGGGATTGAAGTTCAGGGGATCGAACGGGCTCGTCTCCGGGGTTGGGTATGCACAAGGGCTGTGTTGTTGTGTGTATCAGTGTAATGTGTGGCTGTGGTAAATGTGGTTGTGTGAGAGGATGTGGTGGTGCAGTTATATGTGTTATAGCTGTCTTATGTCAGAGTCTACTGCCTTCTTTCTTTGTTGAAGTACTTGATTTACCTTTAGGCTTTGCCCTGGCACACGGGGTTTTGTGTTTGTACTGAGCATTTTATTGTTATATTATATAATGTGTATAGCCTGTAGATGAGTGCGGAGTGATTATGGCTTTTCTAGTTTTGTGGCTAACTCGTAAGACTTGTGGTAAGGCGAGTATGTGTGACTGTAGGGAACTTATGTACTGGGGGGTTAGGTGAGTAAGAGTATGTACTTTGTTTTATCATGAGATTGTGATGTAGGTTCTTTCATTTATTGATTATTTGTGTAGGTTGTGAGTAACTGATATATTTATATATTTATCGTAATATTCTTCTTATTGTATTGTGCATTGGCAATATGTCACAGTAATATTATGTAAATAGTGTATACCCGAAGGGATTATGGATTTAATTATATTATTGAACCTGTTACAGGGGTCACCTACATGTTATGTCCTTGTTGTTGTTCTTGTGTAAATAGGATTAAGATTACCCATCTTTCTTAATGTTATGTTTTGTCACAAGCGATATTTTCTAGTGTATTTGTGTAACCTCTTTGTGTCTGTTAATATTGTGTTTATTTGCTATTGTACATTCTGAGGGATTGTGTTTCAAAATGTGTTTATATTAAATGTATATCAACCCTTGTTTAAGGGTTTTTTATGTTAAGCTATGTATTGTATTTTAAATAAAATATATATAAAAAAAAACTCTGTGTAACTCTATTCACAGAACATCGTTCAGACTTAGTGATTTTTGACGTTTTGCTGTGTCATAATGACACTAAATCAAATAAGGTCCCAAGCTACAGCTTCTGACTTATTTTGTGACATCTACACACCGTCGTAGTCGGGAATTTGGTTATGCTGAACTTGGATTTAGCATTAAGGGAGTTTTATGCCTTTTTTAGGGGATCTGCTGATGGTCCCCAGTTAGTGTCGTTATTTTGTTTCCTTGTTCCTGACGCTGTGCTGCTGTTTGTTAAATTATTGTTGTTCGGCGAATCGTTTGTCATATTGTACAAGCAAGCTGTTTTGAATGCCTTGTTGGTCAAGAAGATAGATTATTTGAGGACGTGTAGTCAGTCATTAAGTCGAGTCAAGTCTTGATGAGATTAAGACACATGTGCAACATCTGGGTATCTTTATTGTAGACGTTTCGCCATCCAGTGGCTTTATCAATACAAATTCTAGGACATAACTTGAAAACAGTAGAACTATGTACAGAAGATGAGGTAATCAGTCCCTCAACTTAGGAGTAGGTGCGAACAGCACCATAGTCGTGGAGATTCAGAATCTCCACGACTAGAATTTGTATTGATAAAGCCACAGGATGGCGAAACGTCTACAATAAAGATACCCAGATGTTGCACATGTGTCTTAATCTCATCTTGTCGGTATTGTATACCATTCGTACACAACGAGTCAAGTCTTATTGAGACATAAACAAGCTTGAGCACATACATTCTCACACACACTTGTATATACCAGTATTTTTATAATTGACAACAAAGTACCAGACGGTACTAAGAGTCGTACTGATATGAAAAGTGTGCCTTCAGCACTGTACTACTGTACAATTACTTTTTACACTACAAGAGAAGTGTAGCAGCTTATATCCTAAATTATATCAAATTCATTCACTTTGATTTTGTCCACCTGGACAATTTTGTTAATAAACATCTCAATTTTTATTTCTTTAGTTAATATTCTATCAGTTGCAGTCCTAATGTACTATTAAAATTTATGATAATTTTAAAGAATAACTTGAGCAGAATACTAACAACTTGTTACAAAACCCAGCCACTTGCCTCTCAACCACCTGGGAGAGAGGACGCTTGCCTGGTCTGCTACACCTGCCCTCTGGTGTTTTTTTTGGCAGTGCAATGACAAGATGGTGGATGGATGGGGACGCCGTGTCAACACCATCTGCATAGAGCAGGTCAGAGGCACGCTTAGTACTGCAACAATGCACGTCTTATTGCCGAACATAATCAGAGACGTTCATGGCATACCTACAGTGGAATTATACGGTGTGGTGCTTAACGGGATGTCAAGGATCTTCGTTAAATTGAATCGTGCCGAATTCTATGACAAGATCGTCGAAGATTTCAAGGAGAGAAGAATGACAGTCAACTTAGCAGTGGACGCCATCTTCCACAATGTTTCCAAGGTGAAGGTGCGTAATGTGCCTTTTGAGGCAACTGAGTATGGGCTGAAGGAGGCATTTAGCAGCTATGGTCAGGTCCATTCAGCGACGATGGGAGTCTGGAAGGAAGGGCCATACGAGGGGCTCCCTGAGGGATCCTACACCCTGGCAGGATACAGGATGCAGGTTTTCGTGCATTACGCCGGTCACCGGCGGATGTGTTGCCTGTGTGGCTCGTATGATCATATGGTGGCACAGTGTCCGAGGTGGCAGCCGCCCAGAGGGCCTAGAACGTCGGCAGTGGAGCAACGATTGTGTGAGTTAGGGCCTAAGGTGGGCGGCAGGGCGGACTTGTGGAGTGGTTGTTGGAGTGAGGAGGTAGACCGTGTGGAGCAGTCTGCTGAATGGTATGTCACACTCCCAGAGCAATCAGAGGCTGTGAACGAATTGTCAAGAGAGCAAGTGTGTCAGGATAGTGTACCTCAGGAGCACTTCATGGAGGAGGTACTCCAGGATTTTTTTGGGCACGTCTATGAATGGTGACTTCAGTGAAGGTGAGGCAGCCATGACAGTTCAGTTGCCTGGGGGAGGGGACCCCAGTGCAGGTACCTTGCAGCAGGTTGTGCAAGTGGAGGTACATCAGGAGCAAGCCCAGGAAGTGGATATGAGTGTGAGTGGTGGCTCCAGAAAGAGAATGGTTGGAACGGCAGACGTCGAGGAGGTTCTCACACCAGACCAGAGCCCAGGGAAAAAGGCATGGGCACTGGAGGAGTTGAAGGAGGAACAGGCTGGTCCAGTGACGCCAGCGCTATGCCGTGGATGGGTGCAGGAGGGTGAGGGTGAACAAGTAAAGACTTGTGAGGTGCCTGGGTGCCGAACGGGGAAAGGCGCTATGAGTAAACCACAGCGGCATAGAGGGAAGCCACCGTTTATATAGCTTTCCAGAGTGTCACACTTAACGTGAATGGTCTCTCAGGTCAGAGATCAAATATGTGTGGTTGGTCTGGTTTCTGAGAAGGTTCTGGGTTGATGTGTGTTTTTTACAAGAACACAATTTTTCATTGGGATGTGATTTGAGGTTGGATGGCTACAAGGTGTATGTTAGTTCTGCCAGGCAGTTAAAAGGGGAGGTGGCAATAGCAAACAAGGACACCAGCCCCTTGCTCTGTCATGGGTTTTGAGGAGGGGGGGAGGGTCGTGAGAGTAGATGGGGTATGGGGTGAGAGACGCGTTTGTTTCATAGGTGTATATATGCCGGCGTCAGGTAACATATGGGTAAAAGCAGATTTTGTGAGGGATGACTTACTGTATTATTTACGGGCATTGCCAGTGATTATGATCATGGGTGGGGATTCAAACTGCATCATTCGTAAAAGGGATGTGGAACTGAGGAGGGCAAGGTGCATACTGAACGTTCTGCGGGACACATTGCAAGATGTCGGTGTTGTGGATGTTGTGGGGGAGGGCGGCTTAGTGACGGAGCACACTTTTGTCAGGCAAGAATATGCAGTGCGACTAGACAGGATTTATGTAATGTGGGGTATAGAGGTGAGGGACATGCAGATGGTCGATGTAGGTTTCTCGGACCACAGAGCCGTAATTGCTGATTTGCGGTGGGAGGGAATGGTCAGAATTTATGCTGGTTATTGGAAGTTGAATGTAGGATTGCTTAGGGGTGAGGAAGGGGTTGCAGGTTTCGAAGAATGGTGGGGCAAGTTCATGGAGGGAAGGGATAGGGCACTGCAGCTTGTTGACTGGTGGGAGTTGAAAGCAAAGCCATGCATTGTGACTTATTTCTGAGGCAGGGGGAGGGAGGAAGCGAGATGGCATTTTGGCTTGCAAAATTATTTGGAATCTCAGCTAAAGAACTGTTATGAAAGGGGGTGTGGGGCAGGTGGGGAAGCAGATTCCATAAGGGATAGACTTGTGGACATTCGCAACGAATGTTTCGATGGGATAAATTATCGAGCGGGATTGGAGGACGTACTATGGGGCGACACGCCGTCTGGGTTCATGTTGCACAAGTTCCGAGAACGTCGTGCTATGACTACCATGTTACAATTGGTGGCAAGTTCAGGGGTGGGGGGATACCAGGATGGCACGATCTTCACCACCACAGAAAGCATGGGCTATTACGCCAATGCATGGTTTCGGGAAAAATGGAGGAGGCGGGTGGGTAACGGTTCGTGGGGGTTGGCGGGGGAGGAGGGGGTCACGATGTGTGGGGATGAAGGTTAAAGAGAGGATGGAGGAGGATATTTATGAGGAGGCTGCGGCAGCGATTTTTGGAATGTTGACTGGTACAATGCCGGGCATTGATGGGTTGCCAATTGAATTTTACAGGATGCATTGGGGATGCATCAAGCATGCTTTTGTTGAGGTTCTAAATAATATGTTGGCAGGTGGAAGAATGGGTGAGTCCCAACGAATGGGTGTTGTTGTGTTGGTTCCTAAGAAGGGAGGGGAGCACATTCTGAGTGTTTACAGGGCAATTTCTTTAATGTGTGCTTATTATAAGGTGTTTGCGAAGATATTGGGCAATCATTTGAAGGGGGCCCTGGGGTCGGTTTTACATGAGGGACAGTATGGAATTCCTGAGAGAAGTATGAGAGAGGGGCATGGATGTATCCAGGATTTCCTGGAGGGGGTGGGGGAGGGGGGTTCTCGGTTTGGACTGGGAAACTGGGTATGATTGTGTGGACAGGGGATTTATTCAGGAGTGTTTACATGGCTTGGGTTTTGGTGCAAAAGTAGTGGAATGGGTGGAGTCATTGAATGCCAGGGCAATGATGAGGGTTCAGGTGAATGGACGACTGGGGGGCAATATATGCATGGAACGAGGTTTGAGGCAGGGGTGTCCGCTTTCCCAAATCTTGTTCGCATGTGTACAAAATCTGTTTTATGAGCTGGTAGATTGTGAGTAGAGAAGGGAGTGTGAGGATGTGTCGGGGGGGGGGGGCGTGTAGTGGGGTACTTTGATGATACGATGGTTCTGATTAGTGCATGGGAGGATTTCGCTTATGGGTGTGAGGTCATTAAAAGGTTTGGGGCTGCGACGGGTATGAGGGTTAACAGGCATAAGTCAATGTTTCTAGAGGTGGGGAGCTGGGTAGGGGGGAGAATGGGTGAGGGATTTGGATGGGCATGTGTGGACAGGATTAAGATTTGTGGGATTATGTATTTGGCAGACAAACAGGCGAATAGGGAGGTTAATTCGGTGGTGGTATGAGACAAGGTGCTGGGTAGACTACGGGGACTACAAGCCGGGGATTCCTCGTTGTACCAATGGGTGATGGTCGTGAACTCGCTTGTGTATAGTAAGGTCTGGGGAGTGGCAGCTGTATGTCCTTTGCAGCCCTGTGATGTAACGGAGATACAGGGAATGGCATTGGGGTATATTTGGGGATATGGATGGGCATGGTTGGGACGTGAGGTGATGTCTGGAGTACATAAGAACATAAGAACATAAGAAAGGAGGAACGCTGCAGGAGGCCTGCTGGCCCATACTAGGCAGGTCCTTTACAATTCATCCCACTAACAAAACATTTGCCCAACCCAATTTTCAATGCCACCCAAGAAATAAGCTCTGATGTGAAAGTCCCACTCAAATCCAACCCCTCCCACTCATGTACTTATCCAACCTAGATTTGAAACTACCCAAAGTCCCAGCCTCAATAACCCAACTAGGTAGACTGTTCCACTCATCAACTACCCTATTTCCAAACCAATACTTTCCTATGTCCTTTCTAAATCTAAACTTATCTAATTTAAAACCATTACTGCGGGTTCTCTCTTGGAGAGACATCCTTATTAATATCCCCTTTATTAATACCTATCTTCCACTTATACACTTCGATCAGGTCTCCCCTCATTCTTCGTCTAACAAGTGAATGTAACTTAAGAGTCTTCAATCTTTCTTCATAAGGAAGATTTCTAATGCTATGTATTAATTTAGTCATCCTACGCTGAATGTTTTCTAACGAATTTATGTCCATTTTGTAATACGGAGACCAGAACTGAGCTGCATAATCTAGGTGAGGCCTTACTAATGATGTATAAAGCTGCAGTATGACGTCTGGACTTCTGTTGCTTACACTTCTTGATATAAATCCCAGTGATCTATTTGCCTTATTACGTACGCTTAGGCATTGCTGTCTTGGTTTAAGGTTGCTGCTCACCATAACCCCCAAGTCCTTTTCGCAATCTGTATGGCTAAGTTCTACATCATTTAACTTATAAGTACTAGGGTTATGGTCACTCCCAAGCTTCAGAACCTTGCATTTATCTACATTGAAATGCATCTGCCACTTTTCTGACCAAGAATAGTTTGTTTAAATCCTCCTGAAGTTCCATAACATCTACGTTTGAATCAATTATCCTACCTATCTTTGTGTCATCGGCGAATTTGCTCATATCACTAGTAATTCCCTCATCAAGATCATTGATATATATTATAAACAACAACGGGCCCAAGACTGATCCCTGTGGAACGCCACTTGTTACAGATCCCCACTCGGACTTAACCCCATTTATGGACACTCTCTGCTTCCTGTCAGTGAGCCATGACTCGATCCACGAGAGCACTTTTCCCCCAATGCCATGAGCTGCCACTTTCTTTAACAGTCTATGGTGCGGAACTCTATCAAAAGCCTTACTAAAATCTAAGTAAATAATATCAAATTCTTTATCGTGGTCAACAGCCTCAAAAGCTTTACTGAAGAAAGTTAATAAATTAGTTAGACAAGACCGGCCTCTTGTGAATCCATGCTGAGTATCATTAATCAAGCTATGCTTATCGAGATGGCTTCTTATAATCTCAGCTATAATTGACTCTAGTAATTTGCCTACAATTGAGGTCAGGCTTATTGGGCGGTAATTTGACGGGGGGGTTTAGGTTTGCAAGCTTTGGCACCTAGGGTGAGAGCAATTTATGTCTGGGCGTGTTACTTAAGACTAGGGGGGGCTTGAGGCCATAGGGTGGGAGAGGTCCAGAGAGAAGTCTGGTGTTGGTGGCATGGAAAGGAGCTGGAGGCGTGCGAGGACTTGCTCCGATATATGTTACGGGTTAGGGCTATATGCATATGCGCATAGGGAGGCTGGTGGGTGTGGGGTCCCGGTGGGCTGCATTGTCAGGGGTGGAGGTTTATCCTACATATAATTGGAAGGTGATATGGGAGGAATTCCAGCGGCTTCATATACCCGCTAAGGTGCATGAGGTGGTGTATAGATTCATCATGGGAATACTGGCATCTAAGGTGATGTTATGGAAAATGGGTTATGTTCAGGACGCAACTTGCATGCATTGTGGTGATGAGGAAATGGCGGATCGTGGTATATTTTTGCCCTACTCTAGAAGTGGTAAGGTTGTGGATGAGGGGAGTATTTGAGATGTTGGTGGGGGGGGAAGGGTGACTACTTTAAGGGCGTTACTCCTCGACGTGGATGGGGTGACACAAGAGGTGGCACAAACGTTAAGATATATCATGGTGGATGTTACACCCTTTTGTTCAGTTTAAGTAGACTGTTTCTACTTGTTACTATCACAATGGTATACTTTTACATGTTATTTTTGCTATTTCACTTAATATATTCAGGAGTAATTCCATTAGTAGCTAAAATGGATTTACTCGACTTTATAATATTATCTGGTCGTATTACTTAGCTTTGTACATAGGTAGGTTATATAATTAGTACAAACTGCTGGTGACCTGGCCAAGCACCAGTAGGTGTTTTGAGCTGCTCGACCAAGTCAAAGTGGGCTAGTAAAGTCTCACTGAGTTCAGTTCATACCTTCCTCTGGACCAGGAAGGGTCGAGGGAAGTATCCACCTCTCAACCACCATTCGCCTCCCTAGAAAATTCCAGGAATTTTCGTGAAATTACTGCTAATACTTATCTTGGTTGAAGGAGGCGGTTGAGAAGCTCTTAGAGAAAGTGAAGCCAAGTGAGCAAGCCTCTGTAGTGTAAGAGGACTTGTTGTAAAGTGAACCCTATCATAAGAAATCTATTAATGTGTTCAAGTTTTTAGGCAACGCCTGTGCATGTGCATATACTAATATTTCGTGACTCACTCAGAGCCATTTGTAAATACTTGACCTAGTACTGTGATGTTTTAATGATAAATGGTAAAAGTATTCTACTCATAGTGCAAAATATGAGAAGGTGGATTTAAGTGATTATTATGATTATTAATAAATTAAATAGAAACTAGGAAAATTCCTTTTCCTCTCCGAGTGAAGACCTAGACGTACTAAGTCTGTTATTTTGTTACGAAAAGCACTATAACCCAGGAACCAACTGACAATGTTCGTAACATTGTTGTAATAGTTTTTGACCAGGTACTCCTAATTACTGTAAAACCATGTAAAGTTTCTCTTTGGTGTTTCATTATTCACAATTGCGTGGTGGTACATATTAATGACTGTAATGACCTAGTGAGTTTTGACTTTTGCAAGTAGTTTGTTACAGTGGTTATAGTACTTGTCACCTCTAGGAATAACCTGGTGCTAGTAGCGGATTCTATTATGTCTGTATTCTTCACTATTGTTATGTACTTTTGTAAGATTTTTAAATAAAAATAAAAAAAAAAGCAGTAACAGGCTGAGTGTTGGAGGGGCAGGCCTTCTAGTATTGTCTGAAGATGTCTACAATATATAGACATCGCATTTTTGTAACGTTGTTATTGGTGGTGTTGGTCATTGTGGTGGTATTTTGCTTTTCTTGTTATTGTGCTATTGCTGTTGTTGGTGGCGGTGTTTCTGGTGGTACTGTTGTTGGTAATGCTAGTGGTAAAGTAAAAGGACAAGTGCAACTAATGTGACATTTTATTTTGAAAGTTTCGCTCTCCAGGAGCTTTGTCAAGCCGATACAAACAGTATATGGACACAGAGGGTATATATAAAGGTTCAGTGAGGTGCAATACTAGTGAGGTACCATATCGATGTTCACAGGTGGTAGTAGTGACAAAAGTTGTAGTACGACAATATGGTAGAGCAATTAATTCGTACATGAGTGAAAAGGATATAAAAGCTATTACTTCGAGTAACATAAAAATAGGTTGGACAAACACAGACTGGAAAGAGAAGGCCTGTTTCAGTGTTCACTCTCTGTAATGTGCCCTGTGTAGTATAACAGGAGAGACTGTGATGGCAGGGTTTACTGTTTCCAGGAGAATTCTTGCTAAGACTTCAGAGATGGTGAAGCTGCCGTTTTGTTTAATAGTATTCGAAACAGCGATCAGAGCTGATTCGAGGCACTTGCGTCTGCGGAAATTAGTTTCTTTGATCACTAATTGGGCGTCCCTGAATTTCATGAGATGATTGGTGGAATTTCGGTGTTGTACACAGGCGTTGTTCAGGTTATCGTTCCTACATGCGTAAATGTGTTCATTGAGGCGGGTGTCGAGGTTTCTTGCCGTTTCACCTACATAAATCTCGTCACAGCCTCCACAGGGTATAGTGTAAACCCCTGCATTGACTGGTTCATGGTGCTTTGATTTTGTCCTGGTTAGATCCTTTATTGAAGTGCTAGAAGCGATGGCGACTCTGGTGTTAGCTTATGAAAGTACTTTGGAAACGTTCAGTGCAACCTGGCTGTTGGAAGAATTATAACTTTGTTGGGAGTGGTGTTGGTGCGTGGGGAATTAATGATCTGAAGAACTCTTTTCTTGCAGTCTTTGATGAAAAAGAAAGGAAAATGTAACTCATTGAAGGTTTGGTGAATGTATGTACATTCCTCGTCAAGAAACTCAGGACTACAAATTCGGTATGCTCTTAGGAAAAACCCGATGATGCCTCTTTTGGTCTTGGTATCTTGACTGGAATAGAAGTGTGTGAGATCATTTTTTATTGGTAGGTTTCAGATAAACTTGAAATCTTAGGTGGTTGTCTACTTTGTGAATGAGGACGTCGAGGAAAGGTAGCTTGTCATTGGACTCTTCTAGTGTAAACTGGATCGCCGGTTCAACTGCGTTGAGCCTTGCCTGAAGATTCCTTACATCAAAACGTTTGGAAGTTATTACGAGGACGTCGTCCACGTAACGTAACCAAGTGACGCTTGAAGGGATGATGTTTGCGAAGTGTTCGGACTCTAGGTGTTCCATGTATAAGTTGGCTAGGACGGCACTGATGGGGTACCCCATTCCCATGCCGTAGGTTTGTTTGTAGAGCTTTTTGTTGAAAGAAAAACAGTTGAAAAAAACAGTTCAATAGAGTCAACAAAATCTCCGGGAGGTAGAGGAAGATTAAGGTCCTGATTGACTTTACGTCGTAGAACCTCGATGGTTTTTGTGGTAGGTACTTTTGTGAAGAGGGAAGTCACTTCCAAACTGCTTAGTTTCTTGTTACGGATGGAGAGGTTGCGGATGCGGTTGAGAAGGTCGCCTGAGTGTTAAGATGAGCGGGGCTGATGGTCCCCAGAAGGCAGGAAAGATGTTTGGCAAGAACTCCGGCTAGTTTGTGAGGAGCACTGCCTATACCTGACGTGATGGGTCTGAGAGGAATATTGTGTTTATGGGTCTTGGTTAAACCATACATGTGTGCTGGTTTAGGGTTGCTTGGTAACAAGTACAGAAGTTTCTTCCCTTCTCTAGTGCGTTTGAGTGTCTGGTTTTGTATAGGAAAATCTTTGGCGAGTTTCCCACTGAGTGCTGATGGGTTCGTATGTAGACTGATCATTCAAAAGGTCCATTTTAGTGTTGTAGTCACTGGTGTTTAGTATGACGACTCCACCTCCTTTGTCGGCGGTGGTGACGATAATGTTTGGGTCGTTGGCGAGGTCCTTAAGGGCAGTGATGTATCGTCCAGGAAGATTAGAAGGTTCACATAAAGCTGCAGTGAGAAGGCCGTGTATATAACCCTTCTGGAAGTTGCTGTCACTGTGTCTATGGTTCCTGGTAACTAGATTGAGTTGATAGGTTTGCGTATGTTGGTGGTAAATTTGAGTCCCAGACTCGGTGCTTGTTTCTCGTAGTCAGTTAAGGTGCGTGACGATAAGTTGTTTATCAGGGATTCGCGTCCCATTTCTTTCCATCGACTATTAGTGCAGAGGTACTGAAGTTTGCGATTGAGTTTGATCTGTTGGAGGTTGGCTGTGGTGACTGTGCTGAGAATATGCTCAGCAGTGTTGGTCAATCTGAAGATTGGCCCTCATATTCCTTGCAGTTTCAAATCTTCAGATTGACAAAAACATTGCTGAGCATATTCTCAGAACAGTCACCACAGCCAACCTCCAACAGAAGATCAAACTCAATCGCAAACTTCAGTACCTCGGCACTAATAGTCGATGGAAAGAAATGGGACGCACCTTAACTGACTACGAGAAACAAGCACCGAGTCTGGGACTCAAATTTACCACCAACATCCGCAAACCTAACTATCAATCTAGTTACCAGGAACCATAGACAGTGACAGCAACTTCCAGAAGTGTTATATACACGGCCTTCTCACTGCAGCTTTGTGAACCTTCTAATCTTCCTGGACGATACATCACTGCCCTTAAGGACCTCGCCAACGACCCCAACATTATCGTCACCACCGCCAACAAAGGAGTCGTCATACTCAACACCAGAGACTACAACACTAAAATGATGGACCTTTTGAATGATCAGTCTACATACGAACCCATCAGCACTCAACAGTGGGAAACTCACCAAAGATTTTCCTATACAAAACCAGACAAATACTCAAACGCACTAGAGAAGGGAAGAAACTTCTGTACTTGTTACCAAGCAACCCTAAACCAGCACACATGTATGGTTTACCCAAGACCCATAAACTCAATATTCCTCTCAGACCCATCACGTCAGGTATATGCAGTGCTCCACACAAACTAGCCGGAGTTCTTGCCAAACATCTTCCCTGCCTTCTGGGGACCATCAGCCCCGCTCATCTTAAACACTCAGGCGACCTTCTCAACCGCATCCGCAACCTCTCCATCTGTAACAAGACACTAAGCAGTTTGGACGTGACTTCCCTCTTCACAAAAGTACCTACCACAAAAGCCATCGAGGTTCTACGACGTAAAGTCAATCAGGACCTTAATCTTCCTCTACCTCCCGGAGATTTTGTTGACTTGATTGAACTGTGTTAATTTCAACTGTTTTTCTTTCAACAACAAGCTCTACAAACAAACCTACGGCATGGGAATGGGGTACCCCATCAGTGCCGTCCTAGCCAACTTATACATGGAACACCTAGAGTCCGAACACTTCGCAAACATCATCCCTTCAAGCGTCACTTGGTTACGTTACGTGGACGACGTCCTCGTAATAACTCCCAAACGTTTTGATGTACGGAATCTTCAGGCAAGGCTCAACGCAGTTGAACCGGAGATTCAGTTTACACTAGAACAGTCCAATGACAAGCTACCTTTCCTCGACGTCCTCATTCACAAAGTAGACAACAACCTAAGATTTCAAGTTTATCGGAAACCTACCAATAAAAATGATCGCACACTTCTATTCCAGTCAAGATACCAAGACCAAAAGAGGCATCATCATCGGGTTTTTCCTAAGAGCATACCGAATTTGTAGTCCTGAGTTTCTTGATGAGGAATGTACATACATTCACCAAACCTTCACTGAGTTACATTTTCCTTCCTTTTTCATCAAAGACTGCAAGAAAAGAGCTCTTCAGATCATTAATTCCCCACGCACCAACACCACTCCCAACAAGCCAGGTTGCACTGAACGTTTCCAAAGTACTTTCAAAAGCTAACACCAGAATCGCCATCGCATCTAGCACTTCAATAAAGGATCTAACCAGGACAAAATCAAAGCACCATGAACCAGTCAATGCAGGGGTTTACGCTATACCCTGTGGAGGCTGTGACGAGATTTATGTAGGTGAAACAGCAAGAAACCTCGACACCCGCCTCAATGAACACATTTACGCATGTAGGAACGATAACCTGAACAACGCCTGTGTACAACACCGAAATTCCACCAATCATCTCATGAAATTCAGGGACGCCCAATTAGTGATCAAAGAAACTAATTTCCGCAGACGCAAGTGCCTCGAATCAGCACTGATCGCTGTTTCGAATACTATTAAACAAAACAACGGCAGCTTCACCATCTCTGAAGTCTTAGCAAGAATTCTCCTGGAAACAGTAAACCCTGCCATCACATAGTCTCTCCTGTTATACTACACAGGGCACATTAGAGGGTGAACACTGAAACAGGCCTACTCTTTCCAGTCTGTTTGTCCAACCTATTTTTGTTACCCAAGTAATAGCTTTTATATCCTTTTACTTATGTACGAATTAATTGCTCTACCATATTGTCGTACTAAAACTACTACTACTACCACTAGTATTGCACCTCACTCTGAGCCTTTATATATACCCTGTGTCCATATACTGTTTGTAACGGCTTGACAAAGCTCCTGGAGAGCGAAACGTTGCCACAATAAAATGTCACATTAGTTGCACTTGTGTCCTTTTACTTTACATATTGTCGGTAATTCTACCAACATTATTACAATGCTAGTGGTGATGGTGCTATTGTTTTTTTGTTGTTGCTGTTATTGTTGTTGTTGGTGTTAGTGGTGGTAGTGTTGTTGGTGGTGGTGGTGGTGTTTTTATTGGTGATTGTGGTGGTGATGGTAGTGATAGAGGTGGTATTTTGCTTTTGCTATTTTGTTATTGTTATTGTTACTGTTTGTTGTTGGTGGTGGGGGTGTTGGTGGTGGTGTTTGTGGTGTTATTGGTGGTGGTGATGGTTCTGTTTTGTTTGTTGTTGTCGTTACTGTTGTTGTTGGTGGTGGTAGTGACAGAGGTGGTGTTTTGCTTTTGCTATTTTATTATTGTTATTGTTACTGTTGTTGGTGGTGGTAGGGGTGTTGGTGGTGATAGTGGTGGTGGTTTTGGTGATGATGGTGATAGTGGTGGTGGTGTGGTTTTCTTTTCCAAAATTTCTTCATCCAGTTCAGACACTTTACTACTGAAGAAATATTTCCTAACATCCCTGCGGCTCATCAGGGCTACAGTTCGTTTCTACTTCCCTTGTTCCTGTCTCTTTTACATTAAACATTCTTCTTATCCATCCTGACAATGTCCTTAAGTATCTTGAAAGTCATTATCACATCTCGATTCTTCGCTATTCCGTAGAAGTGAGGCTCAGTTTCTTAGCTAAGTACAAGGGGTTCTAGGACTGGTCCTAGATCTTCCATGCTGTGTTAATGAGCTCCGCTACCTTAGTAATGTTTTTCATCCGGTTTGTCTTGCTTTCTCATCCATTTTCATTTTTTTTGTATATGCTGGGGTTGAACTCCAGCAGTCATTTTGCAGATCATTCATGAAGATGGTTCAGTTCAACTCGTAGTTTTTTCAGTCCTCATCAGCTTAAGTTCCCCTCACCAGTGTTGCATCATCTGCGAGCACTAACATGTACAATGTTTAGCCTCCGGCAAGGTAACTGGCTCATGCCAGTAATGATGTGACCAGTAATAATGTGGGTCCCAGCGCTGACCCTTGTGGCACCCCGCTGGTGACGTTATTGCAATTATATTTATTGTGTATTGAAAAGTGTTAGTAGTTAATGAATCTTACAGCACAGGACTGAAGAGTAACTTCAATCCTATGGGTTATCTTGTATCTGCATATCATTTATTACTTTCATTTTCAAGATCTATTGTTATGTTTGTGTTGACGTCAGAGCTGAATAAACCAAGACGTGGGTTACCTCCGTCTTTGATTTCCCTTCAACCACAATATTCCTTCCTCATCACTACTGTTTTCTTTTATTTAGGTATTCCTTTATCCGTTGCTTTAATTTCCCCAGTAAAATTATCCAGCGAGTAAGCTAGTTTCCTTGTTTGTTGTTTGTTTGCTGTCAGAAAATATGCAGTCAGTCCATCACTCTCTTCCTGTCAGATCTCAATGTAGCTGTCATGCTTCAGCTTCGTCAGACAGAACTTTCCATCCCTGAACATTAAAATGGTATAAAATACCGACAGGTTATTAGGTAAGACACATATGCAACAGTTAGGTATCTTTATTATGAAACGTTTCGCCTACACAGTAGGCTTCTTCAGTCAAGTACAGAAAAGTTGATAGAAGCAGAAGATACTTGAAGACGATGTAATCAGTCCATCACCCTTAAAGTTTTGAGGTGGTCAGTCCCTCAGTCTGGAGAAGAGCATTGTTCCATAGTATGAAACAATATGGAGATGAAGTGACAGGATGGAGCTTTTTATAGCGCCAAGAGGTGAGACGTAGGCCACTAGGAGAGGTAAGAACTCAGATGCTGAGAGGTCAGGTCCCTCTCAAATCCAGCCGCTCTCACTAGTGGAAGTTGTCGAAGTTGATTGCAGGTCTGTACCAAGATACCCTTGTACCAAGGGTATCTTGGTACAGACCTGCAATCAACTTCGACAACTTCCACTAGTGAGAGCGGCTGGATTTGAGAGGGACCTGACCTCTCAGCATCTGAGTTCTTACCTCTCCTAGTGGCCTACGTCTCACCTCTTGGCGCTATAAAAAGCTCCATCCTGTCACTTCATCTCCATATTGTTTCATACTATGGAACAATGCTCTTCTCCAGACTGAGGGACTGACCACCTCAAAACTTTAAGGGTGATGGACTGATTACATCGTCTTCAAGTATCTTCTGCTTCTATCAACTTTTCTGTACTTGACTGAAGAAGCCTACTGTGTAGGCGAAACGTTTCATAATAAAGATACCTAACTGTTGCATATGTGTCTTACCTAATAACTTTCCATCCCTAAAACTGCACAGTTACACAGAGATGAGTTGTGTTCTATGTGCTCTACCAGTCTCTTATAACACCCAGTCATGATCCAGGGCAAGTTTGCTAAAAATATCAGTTTGTAATCATTGTGTTATGTCTCTCGTGACTTTCTTGAACACCAGAATTACGTTTTATTTCCATGTGTGTGTGCGTACATCTGTATGTCACGTGTATGAGAGGGTGTGTAGAAGTATTAGTGAATGAGAGAGGTAAGAAATGTTTGAAAGGGTGTGTATATTCGTGTATGTGAGAGTATATGAGAGGGTGTGTATGAAAGAGTGTACGCCAAATCTGACACAGGCGTCGACCATCTCCACCAACAGTGCTGGAGGCGAGCGGGGGGTCACGCACGCTCCAACATTTACCTGACCACATCCAACACATTTCTCTACTTTGGGAAAATAAACACAAACTTTCCCTTAGCATGAAACACCAGACAACACCGCACACCGCTCTCCTACCCCCCCCCAGCCCCCCATCCAAAAACACGATACACTAATCCCTCTTTGAAGCCAAAACAACCAACATTTGATTGGGGGGGGGGTAACAATATAGGCCAGAACAGTTTAAAACCCTCGAAAATCCTTAAAAAAAGGTCGAAATTTTGTGATCCAAACACTGAGTTGCAGGTGTGACCAACACCACGCGACCGAGGGACCTTCCTGGCGGGGAGCCTGCAAGGTGCACTGCTGGGTGTCAAGAAGTGCAACAACAGTGCCTGGATCTTGTAACTATGACCGCGCCATGACATGGCACTTGTGGTATCACTTACGTCAGCAATTTTGTCGGTCAAGAAAGAAATGGTCGCTATAAAAGCGACATTTCGTCGCTTAAACATACAAGCAAAAAAGGAATGAAAGGGTGACACTAATGAGTGTTGGTGGCAGTGACTGTTGGTAATTGTGATTGTTGGTGATAGTGACACTAGTGATTCTTGGTGATAGTGTAGCTGGGTATGCCTACCCCCATTGCTGTTCCCCATGCCTGCCGTCAGGGGAACTGTGCCCATAGATTTGTGCTGTCCCCAGTGGTGACAAGCCTACCCTCAGCTCACCCCGCAGCAGCCTGCTTTACTCTCACTCATGCACCCGGCAGCCTAGAGAAAAGCCTATTCTTCTCTCCCTCGCAGCAGGGCCCAGTAGCTAGGCCCCAGAGCAATTTAAACACACTGCCTGTGTGCCTAGAACCAATAAAGTAACATGCCTCCGATTCACCTCTACCAGATATATACACAAAAGAAACATTAGTATCGGGGGCAGCGTTGATCGCAGCATGTATCTGCCCAGAGAGAGGAAGGAAGAAGATAAAGAAGTTGTCTACTTCATCGCCCAGTACAAACAGCATTCTTCTCTCTTCGAGTTGTCTTGATGTCGTGTCTGCAAGCCTCATCATTCAGACACGGGTACAAGCAGGATCCAGGCTGAAATTTGCCAAATTTCTTAGAGAAATCTTAGTGACGTCCCCTGCGACTCCACAGCGTCCCAAGATGTTCTCAGTCATGTGCTCAGCGTCACCTGTTTGTTACTGCTGCTGTTCCAGCTCAGCGCGGGTATTTCAGCAAGTCAGAGGTGAGTTTTGCAGTGTTTTCTGTGCCACGTGGGTATGTGGGGTGAGGAGGAAGCGGCCAGAGTCTCTTACCTCAGTGTGAATTCAGGCTATTACTGCTGGTCGCACGCAGAGCGACATACGAACCACAGCCTGGCTGGTCAGGAACTGACTTTAGCCGTCTGTCCAGCTCTACTGGTAATTTATTGGTAATCCCCCGTATGTATCCTGGTGATACTAGTGATTGTTGGTGATAGTGACAATAATGATTGTTGGCGATAGTGAGTGTTATATTGACACTAGTGATTGTTGATAGTGACACTAGTGATTGTTGGTGATAGTGAATTGTTATATTGACACTAGTGATTGTTGGTGATAGTGACACTAGTGACTGTTGGTGACAGTGACACTAGTGACTGTTGGTGATAGTGAGTGTTATATTGACACTAGTCATTGTTGGTGATAGTGACACTAGTGACTGTTGGTGACAGTGACACTAGTGACTGTTGGTGATAGTGACACTAGTGACTGTTGGTGACAGTGACACTAGTGACTGTTGGTAATAGTGAGTGTTATATTGACACTAGTCATTGTTGGTGATAGTGACACTAGTGACTGTGATAGTGACACTAATGATTGTTGTTGATAATGACTAATGATTATTGGTGAGTGACACTAGTGATTGTTGTTGACAGTGACCCTGGTGATCCAAGGAACCGGACTTATTTTCCACTTTCTTGGATCTAATAGCAATACTTCATATTCCACAAGCGCTATATGACCCCCTACTGTTTTAGAGCTTTCCCCTGATTAAATTAAAACGATTTTGAGCAGCCTCTGTTTTTAATAACTGATACACTGTATGAAATTGATGACTCGCACCTGGAGCTCTGGCTGTCCAGGTGTAAACTCTGCTGGATACCGTGCAGTAACTGCAGAACGGTTCTTCTGGTAAGCTTTAAACTCCGAGAGCTAATGTGCTGTCCTCAGAGGAAGCCTCATCTTGACTTTACGCTGAGAAATGTGCCAATGTTATTAATTGGCTTCCGTGCAGTAAGTGGTGACTGACTCTTCTGGTCAGATATAAGTCAGTCTTTGAGTTTACTGGGTTATCCTGGTTTAAATCTTTATAATGTACTACAAAACAAAGTGTGTCCTCAAGGTCACTATAAAAATATGAACATTATTTACCTAAAGTTTAAGCAAGATATGATTAATTACTTACATTCATACTTAATTTCTTGTTTAAATTTAAACGCTGGTTAATATTACATAGTGAAAAGTTTGGGCTGACTTTGGCTGCTGTAGGTTCCAGTTTTCCTTATTTATATTGAAATAATCGAAAAATTGGAACTCTTAGAAATTCTGAGTCTCACAAGATTGACTCTACACATTAAGACTTATATAATGACACTGAATGTTATAGTAATGCAGTTAGAAGCCTGAGTAGATCTATAACCCACTATGATAACATGAACGTAGATAAGTATGTTTATAGTGCAACATGCAATGTGAACACTGTTGTTGTAGTGGCCAGGCTTAGGCTTGGTTACAAGTACTGACTGATGTTGTAGTGGCCAGGCTTAGGCTTGGTTACAAGTACTGACTGATGTTGTAGTGGCCAGGCTTAAGCTTGGTTACAAGTACTGACTGATGTTGTAGTGGCCAGGCTTAGGCTTGGTTACAAGTACTGACTGTTGTTGTAGTGGCCAGGCTTAAGCTTGGTTACAAGTACTGACTGATGTTGTAGTGGCCAGGCTTAGGCTTGGTTACAAGTACTGACTGATGTTGTAGTGGCCAGGCTTAGGCTTGGTTACAAGTACTGACTGTTGTTGTAGTGGCCAGGCTTAAGCTTGGTTACAAGTACTGACTGATGTTGTAGTGGCCAGGCTTAGGCTTGGTTACAAGTACTGACTGATGTTGTAGTGACCAGGCTTAGGCTTGGTTACAAGTACTGACTGATGTTGTAGTGGCCAGGCTTAAGCTTGGTTACAAGTACTGACTGTTGTTGTAGTGGCCAGGCTTAAGCTTGGTTACAAGTACTGACTGATGTTGTAGTGGCCAGGCTTAAGCTTGGTTACGAGTACTGACTGATGTTGTAGTGGCCAGGCTTAAGCTTGCATACAAGTACTGACTGATGTTGTAGTGGCCAGGCTTAAGCTTGGTTACAAGTACTGACTGATGTTGTAGTGGCCAGACTTAAGCTTGGTTACAAGTACTGACAGATGTTGTAGTGGCCAGGCTTAAGCTTGGTTACAAGTACTGACTGATGTTGTAATGGCATGGCTTAATTAAGCTTGGTTACAAGTACTGGCTGATGTTGTAGTGGCAAGGCTTAATTAAGCTTGGTTACAAGTACTGACTGATGTTGTAGTGGCAAGGCTTAGTCTTGGTTACAAGTACTGACTGATGTTGTAGTGACCAGGCTTAAGCTTGGTTACAAGTACTGATTGATGTAGTAGTGGCCAGGCTTAGTCTTGGTTACAAGTACTGACTGATGTTGTAGTGGCCAAATACACCACCCTCCACACCTCCTACACTACCCTCCACACAACATACACCACACTCCACACCACATACACCACCCTCTACACCACCTACACCACACTCCACATCACCTACACCATACTCCACACCACCTACACCACCCTTCACACCACCTACACCACCCTCCACACCTACACCACCCTCCATACCACCTACACCACACTCCATACCAACTACATCACCCTCCACACCCCCTTCACCACCATATACACCAGCTACACCACACTCCACACCATCTACACCACCCTGCTCACCACCTACACTACACTGAACACCACCTAGAACATCCTCCACACCACCTACACCACCCTCCACACCACCTACACAACCCTCCACAACACCTACACCACCCTCCACACTACGTACACAACTCTCCAACACACCTACACCACCCTCCATAAACCAACTCCACCCTCCACAAAACCTACACAACCAGCCACCCACCTACACCACCCTTCACCCACCTACACAACCCTCTACACCTACACTACCCTCCACACTACCTACACCATCCTCCACACAATCTACACAACCCTTCACACATACACTATCCTCCACACCACATGTACCACCCTCCACAACACCTACACCACCCACCACACCACCTACACCACCCACCACACCACCATTACAACCCTCCACACCACCTACACCACCCTCCACACCACCTACACCACCCTCTACACCACCCTCCACACCACCTACATCACCCTCCACACCACCTACACTACCCTCCACACCACCTACACCACCCTCCACACCACCTACACCACCCACCACACCACCTACACCACCCACCACACCACCTACACCACCCACCACACCACCTACACCACTCTCCACACCTACACCACCCTCCACACCACCTACACCACCCTCCACACCACCTACACCACCCTCCACACTACCTACACCACCCTCTACACCACACTCCACACCACCTACAACACCCTCCACACCTACAACACCCTCCACATCACCTACACCACCCTACACACCACCTACACCACCCTCCACACCACATACACCACCCTCCACACCACATACACCATCCTGCACACCACCTACACCACCCTCCACACCACCTACAGCACCCTCCTCACCACCTACACCACCCTCCTCACCACCTACACCACCCTCCTCACCACCTACACCACCCTCCACACCACCTACACCACCCTCCACACCACCTACCCTCCACACCACCTACACCACCCTCCACACCACCTACACCACCCTCCACATCACCTACACCACTCTCCACACCACCTACACCACCCGCCACACAACCTACACCACCCTCCACACCACCTACAACACCCTCCACACCACCTACACCCCTCTCCACACCACCCACACAACCCTCCACACCTACACCATCCTCCACACCTGCACCACCCTCCACACCACCTACACTACCCTCCACACCACCTACACCACACTCCACACCACCTACAACACCCTACACACCACCTACACCACCCACCACACCACCTACACCACCCTCCACACCACCTACACCACCCTCCACAACACCTACACCACCCTCCACAACACCTTCACCACCCTCCGCACAACCTACACCACCCTCCACACAACCTACACCACCCTCCACACCACCTACACCACCCTGCACACCACCTACACCACCCTTCTCACCACCAACACCACCCTCCTCACCACCTTCACCACCCTCCTCACCACCTACACCACCCTCCACACAACCTACAACACCCTACACACCACCTACACCACCCTCCACAACACCTACACCACCCTCCACAACACCTTCACCACTCTCCACACAACCTACACCACCCTCCATACAACTTACACCACCCTCCATACAACTTACACCACCCTCCACACCACCTACATCACCCTTCACACCACCTACACCACCCTAGACATCACCTACACTGCCCTTCACATCACCTACACCACCCACCACACCACCTACACAACCCTCCACACCACCTACATCACCCTCCACACCACATACATCACCCACCACATCATCTACACCACCCACCACACCACCTACACCACCCTCAACACCTACACCACCCTCAACACCACCTACACCACCCTCCACACCACCTACACCACCCTCCACACCTACACCACCCTGAACACCACCTACAACACCTTCCTCACCACCTCCACCACCCTCTACACCACCTACACCACCCTCGACGCCACCTACACAACCCTCCACACCACCTACACCACCCTCCACACCACCTACACCACCCTCCACACCTACACCACCCTCCACACCACCTACACCACCCTACGCACCACCTACACCACCCTCCACACCACCTTCTCCACCCTCCACATCACCTACATCACCCTCCACACCACCTACACTACCCTACACACCACCTACACCACCCTCCACACCACCCTGCACACCACCTATACCACCTTCCACACCACCTAAAGAACCCTGCACAACACCTACACCACCCTCCACACCACCAACACCACCCTCCATACCACCTACACCACCCTCCACACCACATACACAACCCTCCACACTACATACACCACCATCCACACCACCTACACAAAAATCCACGCCACCTACACCACCCTCCGCACCACGTACACCAACCTCCACAACACCTACACCACCCTCCAAACAACCTACACCACCCACCAGACCACCTACACCACCCTCCACACCACCTATACCACCCTCATCACCACCTACACCAACGTCCAAAACACCTACAGCTCCCTCCACACCAACTACACCACCCTCCACCCACCTACACAACCCTCCACACCTACACTACCCTCCACAGTACCTGTACCACCGTCCACACCACCTACACCACCCTCAACACCACATACACCACCCTCTACACAACCTACACCACCCTCTACACAACCTACACCACCCTCCACACCACCCTCCACACCACCTACACCACCCTCCACACCACCTACATCACCCTCCACACCAACTACACCACCCTCCACCCACCTACACAACCCTCCACACCTACACTACCCTCCACAGCACCTATACCACCGTGCACACCACCTACACCACCCTCCACGCCACATACACCACACCCCACACCACATACACCACCCTCTACGCAACCTACACCACCCTCCACACCACCTACACCACCCTCCACACCACCTACACTACCCTCCACACCTCCTACACCACCCTCCACACAACCTACCCCACCGTCCACACCACATATACCTCCTTCCACACCACATACACCACCCTCCACACCACCTACACCACCCTCCACACCACCTACACTACCCTCCACACCTCCTACACCACCCTCCACACCACCTACCCCACCGTCCACACCACATATACCACCTTCCACACCACATACACCACCCTCCGCACCACCTACACCACCCTCCACAACACCTACACCACCCTGCACACAACCTATACCACCCTCCACGCCACCTACACCACCCTCCACACCTACACCACCCTCCTCCCAACCTACAACAACCTCTACAACACCTACACCAACCTCCCCAACACCTACACCACCCACCACACCACCTACACCACCCTCCACACCTCCTACAAACCCTCCACACCACCTACACCAATCTGCGCACCACCTACACCACCCTCCACAGCACCCTCCACACCACCTACACCGCCAACCACACCACCTACACCACCCTCCACACCACCTACACCACTGTACACACCACCTGCACCACCCTTCACACCACCTACAAAACCCTCCACACCACCCTCCACACCACCTACACCACCCTCGACAACACCTACATCACACTTCACACCAGCTACACTACCCTACACACCACCTACACCACCCTCCACACCACCCTGCACACCACCTATACCACCTTCCACACCACCTAAAGAACCCTGCACAACACCTACACCACCCTCCACACCACCAACACCACCCTCCATACCACCTACACCACCCTCCACACCACATACACAACCCTCCACACTACATACACCACCATCCACACCACCTACACAAAAATCCACGCCACCTACACCACCCTCCGCACCACGTACACCAACCTCCACAACACCTACACCACCCTCCATACAACCTACACCACCCACCAGACCTCCTACACCACCCTCCACACCACCTATACCACCCTCATCACCACCTACACCAACGTCCAAAACACCTACAGCTCCCTCCACACCAACTACACCACCCTCCACCCACCTACACAACCCTCCACACCTACACTACCCTCCACAGTACCTGTACCACCGTCCACACCACCTACACCACCCTCAACACCACATACACCACCCTCTACACAACCTACACCACCCTCTACACAACCTACACCACCCTCCACACCACCCTCCACACCACCTACACCACCCTCCACACCACCTACACCACCCTCCACACCAACTACACCACCCTCCACCCACCTACACAACCCTCCACACCTACACTACCCTCCACAGCACCTATACCACCGTCCACACCACCTACACAACCCTCCACGCCACATACACCACACCCCACACCACATACACCACCCTCTACGCAACCTACACCACCCTCCACACCACCTACACCACCCTCCACACCACCTACACCACCCTCCACATCACCTACACTACCCTCCACACCTCCTACACCACCCTCCACACAGCCTACCCCACCGTCCACACCACATATACCACCTTCCACACCACATACACCACCCTCCACACCACCTACACCACCCTCCACACCACCTACACTACCCTCCACACCTCCTACACCACCCTCCACACCACCTACACTACCCTCCACACCTCCTACACCACCCTCCACACAACCTACCCCACCGTCCACACCACATATACCACCTTCCACACCACATACACCACCCTCCACACCACCTACACCACCCTCCACACCACCTACACTACCCTCCACACCACCTACACCACCCTCCACGCCACATACACCACACCCCACACCACATACACCACCCTCTACGCAACCTACACCACCCTCCACACCACCTACACCACCCTCCACACCACCTACACTACCCTCCACACCTCCTACACCACCCTCCACACAACCTACCCCACCGTCCACACCACATATACCACCTTCCACACCACATACACCACCCTCCGCACCACCTACACCCCCCTCCACAACACCTACACCACCCTGCACACAACCTATACCACCCTCCACGCCACCTACACCACCCTCCACACCTACACCACCCTCCTCCCAACCTACAACAACCTCTACAACACCTACACCAACCTCCCCAACACCTACACCACCCACCACACCACCTACACCACCCTCCACACCTCCTACAAACCCTCCACACCACCTACACCAATCTGCGCACCACCTACACCACCCTCCACAGCACCCTCCACACCACCTACACCGCCAACCACACCACCTACACCACCCTCCACACCACCTACACCACTGTACACACCACCTGCACCACCCTTCACACCACCTACAAAACCCTCCACACCACCTACACCACCCTCCACACCACCTACAACACCCTCCACACCACCTACACCACCCTCGACAACACCTACATCACACTTCACACCAGCTACACCATCCTCCTTACCACCTACACCATCCTCCACCACCTGCACCACCCTCCACACCACCTAAACCACCCTACACACCACCTAAACCACCCTCCACACCACCTACAACACCCTCCACACCACCTACACACCACCTACATCACCCTCCACACAACCTACACCACCCTGCACAACACCTACACCATCCTCCACAACACCTACACCATCCTCCACAACACCTACACCACTCTCCACAACAAATGCACCACCCTCCACACCTACACGATCCTCCACAACACCTACACCATCCTACACAACACCTACTCCATCCTACACAACACCTACACCACCCTCCACAACACCTACACAACCAGCCACACACCTACACCACTCTTCACCCACCTACACAACCCTCTTCACCTACACCAACCTCCATACAACCTACACCACCCTCCACACCACATATACCACCCTCCTCACTACCTACACCAACGTCCAAAACACCTACATCTCCCTCCACGAAAACTACACCACCCTTCACCCACCTACACAACCCTCTTCACCTACACTACCCTCCACACTACCTACACCATCCTCTACGCCAACTACACCACCCTCCACCCACCTACACAACCCTCCACACCTACACTACCCTCCACACCACCTACACCACCCTCAACACCACCTACACACCACCTACACCACCCTACACACAACCTACACCACCCTGCACACCTATACCACCTTCCACACCTACACCACCTACACCACCCTGCACACAACCTATACCACCCTCCACGCCACCTACACCACCCTCCACACCACCTACACCACCCTCCACACCTACACAACACTCCACACCACCTACATCACCCTCCACTCCACCTACATCACCCTTCACACCACTTACACCACCCTCCTCACCACCTACACCACCCTCCACACCACTTACCACCTACACCACCCTCCACACAACCTGCACCACCCTCCACACAACCTACACCACCGTGCACATCACCTACACCACACTCCACACCACGTACACCACCCTCCACACCACCTACACAACCCTCCACGCCACCTACACCACCCTCCACAAAACCTACACAACCAACCACCCACCTACACCATCCTTCACCCACCTACACAACCCTCTTCACCTACACTACCCTCCACACTACCTACACCACCCTCCACAACACCTACACAACCAACCACCCACCTACACCATCCTTCATCCACCTGCACAACCCTCTTCACCTACACTACCCTCCACACTACCTACACCATCCTCTACGCCACCTACACAACCCTCCACACCAACGCTTCCCTCCACACCACCTACACCACCCTCCACACCATATACACCACCCTCCACACTATATACACCACCCTCCACACCACCTACACCACCATCCACACCTCCTACACCACCCTCCACACCACCTACACCAAAATCCACGCCACCTACACCACCCTCCACACCTACGCCACCCTCCACACCACCTACACCAACCTCCACAACACCTACACCACCCTCCATACAACCTACACCACCCACCACACCACGTACACCACCCTCAACACCACCCACACAACCCTCCACACCACCCACACAACCCTCCACACCACCTACACCATCCTCCACACCACCTACACCACCCTCCACACCACATACACCACCCTCCACACCACCTACACAACCCTCCACACCACCTACACCACCCTCCACACCACCTACACCATCCTCCAAACCACCTACACCATCCTCCACACCACCTACACCACCCTTCTCACCACCTACACGACCCTTCACACCACCTACACCACCCTTCACACCACCTACACCATCCTCCACACCACCTACACCACCCTCCACACCACCTACACCACCCTTCACACCACCTACACCATCCTCCACACCACCTACACCACCCTCCACACCACCTACACCACCCTTCACACCACCTACACCATCCTCCACACCACCTACACCACCCTCCACACCACCTACACCACCCTCCACACCACCTACACCCTCCAAACCACCTACACCATCCTCCACACCACCTACACCAACCTCCACACCACCTACACCACCGTCCACACCACCTACACCACCCTCCACACCACCTACACCACCCTACACACCACCTACACCACCCTACACACCACCTACACCACCCTACACACCACCTACACTACCCTCCACACTACCTACACCATCCTCCACACCCCCTACACCACCCTCCTCCCACCTACACAACCCTTCACACCTACACAACCCTGAACACCACCTACAACACCCTCCACACCACCTCCACCACCCTCCACACCACCTCCACACCACCTACACCACCCTCCACCCTTACACCACCCTCCACACCACCTACACCACCCTCCACACAACCTACACCACCCTCCACACCACCTACACCACCCTCCACACAACCTACACCACACTCCACACTACGTACACCACTCTCCACAACACCTACACCACCCTCCACCCACCTACTTCACCCTCTACAACACCTACACTACCCTCCACACCTACACCACCCTCCACACCACCTACACCACCCTCCACCCCTACACCACCCTCCACACCACCTACACCACCCTCCACACAACCTACACCACACTCCACACTACGTACACCACTCTCCATAGCACCTACACCACCCTCCACTCACCTACTTCACCCTCTACAACGCCTACACCACCCTCCACAACACCTACACAACCAGCCTCCCACCTACACCACACTCAACCCACCTAGACAACCCTCCACACCTACACTATCCTCCACACCACCTACACCACCCTCCACACCACCTACGCCACCCTCCACACCATATACACCACACTCCACCCCACTTACACCAACCTCCACAACACTTACACCACCCTCCACACCACCTACACCACCCTCCACACCTACACAACCCTCCACACCACCTACACCACCCACCACACCTACACCACCTTCCACACCACCTATACCACCCTCCACACCACCTTTACCACCCTCCACACCTACACCTCTTTCCACACCACCTACAGAACCCTCCACACCACCTACACCACCCATTACACCTACACCACCTTCCACACCACCTATACCACCCTCCACACCACCTACACCACCCTCCACACCACCTACACCACCCTCCACACCACCAACACCACCCTCCACACCACCTACACTACCCTCCACCCCTCCTACAACACCCTCCACACATCCTACACCATCCTCCACACCACCTACATTACTCTCTGTTGCAAAAAACGCGATTCTAAAAGCTTAGAGATCTCCAGTGAATACTAGAAAGGACTGCCCTTCTAGCATCCAGCCTGTTACTGGGTTTTCGTAACAAGTAGTCAGTATCCTTGTCCAATTATCCATTAAAATTCAATATGGTTCAATAGCTTTTTAGGATTACAACTGGTAGGCTACTAACTAGAGAAATTAAAATTTAATAAATTTATTAAGTAGTAAGTTGTCTAGAGGTATATTATCAAATTAAATTAATCATAGCATTTTTATTTTTATTATCACACCGGCCGATTCCCACCAAGGCAGGGTGGCCCGAAAAAGAAAAACTTTCACCATCATTCACTCCATCACTGTCTTGCCAGAAGGGTGCTTTACACTACAGTTTTTAAACTGCAACATTAACACCCCTCCTTCAGAGTGCAGGCACTGTACTTCCCATCTCCAGGACTCAAGTCCGGCCTGCCGGTTTCCCTGAATCCCTTCATAAATGTTACTTTGCTCACACTCCAACAGCACGTCAAGTATTAAAAACCATTTGTCTCCATTCACTCCTATCAAACACGCTCACGCATGCCTGCTGGAAGTCCAAGCCCCTCGCACACAAAACCTCCTTTACCCCCTCCCTCCAACCCTTCCTAGGCCGACCCCTACCCCGCCTTCCTTCCACTACAGACTGATACACTCTTGAAGTCATTCTGTTTCGCTCCATTCTCTCTACATGTCCAAACCACCTCAACAACCCTTCCTCAGCCCTCTGGACAACAGTTTTGGTAATCCCGCACCTCCTCCTAACTTCCAAACTACGAATTCTCTGCATTATATTCACACCACACATTGCCCTCAGACATGACATCTCCACTGCCTCCAGCCTTCTCCTCGCTGCAACATTCATCACCCACGCTTCACACCCATATAAGAGCGTTGGTAAAACTATACTCTCATACATTCCCCTCTTTGCCTCCAAGGACAAAGTTCTTTGTCTCCACAGACTCCTAAGTGCACCACTCACTCTTTTTCCCTCATCAATTCTATGATTCACCTCATCTTTCATAGACCCATCCGCTGACACGTCCACTCCCAAATATCTGAATACGTTCACCTCCTCCATACTCTCTCCCTCCAATCTGATATTCAATCTTTCATCACCTAATCTTTTTGTTATCCTCATAACCTTACTCTTTCCTGTATTCACCTTTAATTTTCTTCTTTTGCACACCCTACCAAATTCATCCACCAATCTCTGCAACTTCTCTTCAGAATCTCCCAAGAGCACAGTGTCATCAGCAAAGAGCAGCTGTGACAACTCCCACTTTGTGTGTGATTCTTTATCTTTCAACTCCACGCCTCTTGCCAAGACCCTCGCATTTACTTCTCTTACAACCCCATCTATAAATATATTAAACAACCACGGTGACATCACACATCCTTGTCTAAGGCCTACTTTTACTGGGAAAAAATTTCCCTCTTTCCTACATACTCTAACTTGAGCTTCACTATCCTCGTAAAAACTCTTCACTGCTTTCAGTAACCTACCTCCTACACCATACACTTGCAACATCTGCCACATTGCCCCCCTATCCACCCTGTCATACGCCTTTTCCAAATCCATAAATGCCACAAAGACCTCTTTAGCCTTATCTAAATACTGTTCACTTATATGTTTCACTGTAAACACCTGGTCCACACACCCCCTACCTTTCCTAAAGCCTCCTTGTTCATCTGCTATCCTATTCTCCGTCTTACTCTTAATTCTTTCAATTATAACTCTACCATACACTTTACCAGGTACACTCAACAGACTTATCCCCCTATAATTTTTACACTCTCTTTTATCCCCTTTGCCTTTATACAAAGGAACTATGCATGCTCTCTGCCAATCCCTTGGTACCTTACCCTCTTCCATACATTTATTAAATAATTGCACCAACCACTCCAAAACTATATCCCCACCTGCTTTTAACATTTCTATCTTTATCCCATCAATCCCGGCTGCCTTACCCCCTTTCATTTTACCTACTGCCTCACGAACTTCCCCCACACTCACAACTGGCTCTTCCTCACTCCTACAAGATGTTATTCCTCCTTGCCCTATACACGAAATCACAGCTTCCCTATCTTCATCAACATTTAACAATTTCTCAAAATATTCCTTCCATCTTCCCAATACCTCTAACTCTCCATTTAATAACTCTCCTCTCCTATTTTTAACTGACAAATCCATTTGTTCTCTAGGCTTTCTTAACTTGTTAATCTCACTCCAAAACTTTTTCTTATTTTCAACAAAATTTGTTGATAACATCTCACCCACTCTCTCATTTGCTCTCTTTTTACATTGCTTCACCACTCTCTTAACTTCTCTCTTTTTCTCCATATACTCTTCCCTCCTTGCATCACTTCTACTTTGTAAAAACTTCTCATATGCTAACTTTTTCTCCCTTACTACTCTCTTTACATCATCATTCCACCAATCGCTCCTCTTCCCTCCTGCACCCACTTTCCTGTAACCACAAACTTCTGCTGAACACTCTAA
The DNA here is from genome assembly GCF_038502225.1 of Cherax quadricarinatus. Classification (NCBI taxonomy): domain Eukaryota; kingdom Metazoa; phylum Arthropoda; class Malacostraca; order Decapoda; family Parastacidae; genus Cherax; species Cherax quadricarinatus. The sequence goes on along the minus strand of NC_091297.1, from coordinate 67,369,503 downwards.
CACTACATTTTTAAACCTACCCCATACCTCTTCGACCCCATTGCCTATGCTCTCATTAGCCCATCTATCCTCCAATAGCTGTTTATATCTTACCCTAACTGCCTCCTCTTTTAGTTTATAAACCTTCACCTCTCTCTTCCCTGATGCTTCTATTCTCCTTGTATCCCATCTACCTTTTACTCTCAGTGTAGCTACAACTAGAAAGTGATCTGATATATCTGTGGCCCCTCTATAAACATGTACATCCTGAAGTCTACTCAACAGTCTTTTATCTACCAATACATAATCCAACAAACTACTGTCATTTCGCCCTACATCATATCGTGTATACTTATTTATCCTCTTTTTTCTTAAAATATGTATTACCTATAACTAAACCCCTTTCTATACAAAGTTCAATCAAAGGGCTCCCATTATCATTTACACCTGGCACCCCAAACTTACCTACCACACCCTCTCTAAAAGTTTCTCCTACTTTAGCATTCAAGTCCCCTACCACAATTACTCTCTCACTTGGTTCAAAGGCTCCTATACATTCACTTAACATCATAGCAATCAAAATAAAATCAATCTCTCGAGTTCAATATTATTGTGCTGAAAGCACATATCACATTTATAATTCTTAAGTACCGTCAGGTACATTAACATTTAATAAGATATTACAAATATGTACAAGTGTGTGTGTGTATGCGTGTAAGTGCTCTTAAGTAGTTAGCTATGTCTCAAGACTCGAATAAGACTTAAACAAGTGACTGACAAAGTCCTCAAATAAACTAACTTCTTGACTGACTGGCAACCCGAACAGTCTGCTTGAACAACAAAGAATGCTTAGCCCAATAGCAATGCAATATCAAGCGACTGCGACACAGAATCAGGAACTGGGAAATAATATAACGACACTAAGTAGGGACCATCTGCAGATCCTCCACAAAAGTTACAAAACTCCCATACTACTGAATCTATGTTCAGCATAGGAAAAACGCGTCTGTGACAATACACAGAAACCAGTACAAAATTAGGTCAGAAGCTATAGCTAAGGACCTGAGATGTTCAGAGTGTCAATGTGACACACAACCTCAGTACAACGTCGAAAATCACAAAGTCTATACAATGTTCTGTGAACAAAGTTCTACAGAACTAACAAGAATAATGAGACAGACAATCTGTCCAACCACCAAGAGAGTCTAGAGCAGACTGAAAACTTCACGAGAGGTGAGGACACCCCCCCTCGATCACGTGATAGCCCCGTGGACAGCGCAGCTCAGAAGCCGGCAGTATAACGAGCGACAAGCGATAATTACAGTAGTTTGACAATCAAGACTAACTGAGCACATTTTATATACATCCTAACAACATAAGCTAAATATTACAACCTAGGATTTCAAATGGCCTGTTATCCCAGGTGTAATGGGAGCAAATAAACACAGTAGAAAAAGTTTAGACTTATATTATCCTTCACCAATTATAACAGCAATATGTACACTATGTACAGTGATAAATATAGTGCACTCCACGGTAAGCAAGGCAGAAATAGAAGCCACAAGATAGCAGACCGTGCTTCAACCAGCTCTAGAGTGGGAATGACAAGGGCAGACAGGAAAGCGGTATCCACATAACCTCTGCGATTGTCAATCCCACCTTCTTATTGGCTAGAACCTGGTCACTAGTTGAACGATGGGGCCCCATCATCAACTCTTAGCAACCTGGTTCGCTGGTTGGGGGAGATAGCCTGTAAATGAGGGTGTGTCCATGCGCCGAATAAAGGTTACGTACTCTTTGCATGCCACACCCCCACCCCCGAGAAGGCTCAGGATTAGGCTGCCACCTCCCAGTGGTAACCGTGCCGCCATGGCACAAAATAATGGGACCGCCTATCCTCTCCACCATCCCACTCTTAGATAGAGCTCAGCTTTCCTAGTGACCAAAAGCCAAACCCTAAACTCAGAGTGAGACAGCAGTCAGATAGGCCAACATAGGTCCAAGATACAAGCGGACGGTAGCCCGTATCCCCTCACTAAAAAAAAAACCCCACATCAGGGGATAAAAAAAAAGAGCTTGAAAGGGGGGTTACCACAAATACATCCTAACCTAAATAAAATATTAAACTAGACTCTTGACAAAGAGTCTGCCAACACATTTTCTTTGCCGGCAATGTACTGAATTTTGAAATTGTAGGGCTGCAGCCTGAGCGTCCAACGCATAAGCCTTGTGTTGTGATTCTTCATGGCTTGGAGATAGACTAACGGGTTGTGATCACTGTAGACTGTGACCACCTGCGATGTCTGGCCCACATAAACATCGAAATGTTCCAAAGCCATTACCAGCGCGAGGGCTTCTTTTTCAATGGTAGAGTAAGCTCTCTGATGTGGCTGGAACTTGGCTGAAAAGTATGCTACAGGCTGCAACTCCTTGTTCCCGATTTGTAATAGTACCGCCCCAACCCCAGACTCACAAGCATCAACCTGTAATGAAAAAGGTTTGGAGAAGTCTGGAGACAGGAGAATGGGTGCAGAGCACAATAATCTTTTTGCTTTATTAAAAGCAGTGTTACAAACTGACGTCCAATTAAAGGGAACTTTATGACTGGTAAGAGAGGTAAGAGGGGCTACAATATCTGAGAAATTCTTACAGAATCTTCTGTAAAATCCTATCATGCCTAGGAAACGTTGAAGAGATTTCCTATCATGAGGAACTGGATAATCTTTAATCGAAAGAACTTTAGCAAGTTTAGGTGCAACATTACCACTACCTACTTCATGGCCTAGAAAAGTGATAGTGGCCTGGCCAAAGGAAGATTTAGATAAATTAACTGTTAATTGGGAATTCTTAAAGGTCTCAAACAGAGCTTTAAGTCTAAGTAGGTGTTGATTCCAAGTATCAGACACCACAACAATATCATCTAGGTATGCTGCCGTGCCTTCAAGTCCTTTAATAGCCTGATGGATGAGTTTCTGGAATGAAGAGGGGGAATTTTTCATTCCGAAGGGGGTAACTGTATACTGATAATGACCTCCTGGAATTACGAAGGCAGAGATTTCCTTCGCCTTATCTGTGAAAGGTACCTGATAGTAACCTTTAAGGAGATCTAATTTGGACACAAAAGTAGCCTTACCCACAAAGTCAATTACGTCATCCAGACGAGGAAGAGGGTAAGCATCTGTAATTGTGACCTCGTTCACTTTACGGTAGTCTGTGCACATACGAAACCCTCCATCAGCCTTCTTTACTAGGATGCACGGTGAAGCCCATGGACTAGATGACTCCTCCACTAAACCATGTTCTAACAAGAAGTCTACTTCCTGCTGAAGTAGCCTTTGCTTTTCAGGATTAGCTCTGTAGGGGGAGAGTTTAATTGGTTTAGATTTTCCCACATCTACATCATGGTAACCTAACGTACATTTTTTCGGCACATCCGAAAAAATATTAGGATATGACTGTAGAAGCTCAGTTAAATGGGTTGCTTGTATTTCAGATAATCCATCCATTAAAGGGCTAGGATCCTTGAGGAGGACAGAATTGGAAAGTTTAGTATTAATTTCAGAGATAGAGTGCAAAGAGTCAGAGTCGTCCTCAGAGGTAGAGGACAGAGTCATTACTGGGACTTTATCTGGTGTATGAAAGGCCTTGATTTGATTAATGTGGTAAGTTTTTGTTTTTGAGGTCTTACCAATGGGAGCTACCACATAATTTAAATCAGATACTCTACTTACTATCTGCATAGGTCCCGTAAATCTAGCTTTCAAGGTGTGGCCAGGTATAGGTTCCTGCACCAACACCTTGTCTCCTGGATGGAAGGAGCGGAATTGTGCACTTTTGTCATACCTCTGTTTCATCTTACTTTGAGCTATCTTTAGGTTAGCCGTGGCTAACTCACGTGCCACCTGCAACCTTGAAGACGGGTTGTAGAGTGCTGAGCTTACGTCTTCTCCCATCCATCCTTCTTTGAGCACCCGAAGAGGACCTCGTACATTGTGCCCAAAGATCAGCTCAAACGGACTATACCCTGTAGACTCTTGCACCGTCTCTCGTACTGAGAATAGCAACAACGGTAGAGATTCATCCCAATCTGTCGGAAAGTGCATGCAAAAACTTCTCATCATTGTTTTTAATGTTTGGTGGAATCTTTCCAAGGCGCCTTGGGACTGAGGGTGATAGGCAGTGGATAAGTTGTGAATTATCCCTAACCTAGTTAATACTTCCCTAAATGCTTTGGCAGTGAAGTTAGTACCTTGATCACTTTGTATAGTTTTAGGAATGCCAAAACAAGAAATGAATTTTGTTAAAGCTTTGAGAATAGCTTTAGTATTGATACTACGCATAGGGATTGCTTCAGGATATCTGGTTACTTTATCCATAATTGTAAATAAATACTGATTTCCAGACTTTGACTTAGGTAGTGGACCTACACAATCTATAATTAAATCTGCAAAAGGTTCTCCATCAGCAGGTATGGGTTGGAGAGGTGCAGGTTTAATGGAATGTCCAGGTTTCCCAACTTGCTGACATTCTCGGCAACACCTAATATGATTCTTCACATCTTTCTTTAATTTTGGCCAATAAAATTCTTTTGTGATTCTATACAAGGTTTTTGTAATTCCTAAGTGACCTCCTAATGACGTATTATGAGCTATATTTAATATCTGAGGTCTATACTTGGTTGGAACCACTAACCTGTCGTATAATTGCCGGCCCTCTATCTCCTTACCAGTCTCAGTGCATACCAAATAATCATTTTTAACTTCATACTTGACTGGATGACCCAAAGAGGATTTACCCATGGCTGCCTGAAAAGCGAATTTTAAAGAAGGGTCCTTTCGTTGTTCCTCCCGGAAGGACAGTCCCTCGGGCATGGAAACAGAGACATCTGGCAATCCTGCAACCTGGGAATAGGAAGGCTTGATCGGGGTCTGTTCACTTGATTTACGAGACTCCGGCCGGTGTGTCTCATAAAACAACGTGGCTATTCCGAGATCGGAGTCGTCCAAGGATAGGTCAACATTCTCCCCAGACAACCCTTGGGATGTTGCCCGAGTTATGGCCAACACTGGAGAAGCATTAATCATTATAGGTTCAGGACACGAAGTAACAGTAGTAATGTTATTACCCAGTAATAACATGGCATTTTTCATGGGAAATCCTTTTGAGATACCTACAGTCAAGTACCCAGTGTAATATTTGCACTGTACATAAATTTTATGCAAAGGAACTGAATATATAGCTCCTCCGTAAGCTTCCAATAAAACTGAGGAATTCAAGGAAGTATTCTCTGAAAGGGGTAATATTCCTTCTCTGACAAGTGAGCAATATGCTCCAGTATCTCTAAAGGTATTTACTTTAGTTGGTTCTGAGTTTTCCTGAAGGGAAATAAGACTTTCGCAATAATAAGGGGCCATACCTTTTTCTACTTCTCTAGGGGACATGTTACTAGGGATATTAGAGATTTTCCCGATGGGTTGAGGTTTTTGAGGGCAGTTGGAACTGATGTGACCTACTTTATTGCATCTGAAGCAGACGACAGGCTTGCCCTTTACTCCCTGATGACGTTGCAAGTGGTGTCGTTCTGGCTGGTGCCTCTCTGGATATTGTTGTCGAGATGCTCCATAAGTAGTTTGCCTCTCCGCAGGGGGACCATATGTTGAGAAGCGTGGCTCACCAGGTGACTTATTTGGATGACGTAGACGCTCTCCCTCCTGCTGGCACTTCATTCTCCAATGTTGTCGATCTCTGCTCACGCCAGACTGTTGAAAAGAGAGACAGGACCGCTCGGACAAGGAGCGGTTCGTTTCGAAGGTATCAGCCAACCTGGCCGCCTCCAATGCAGTGGTTAAGTCACGATCCTGCAGAAAGACACGAACCTCTGGTCCCACAGACTCCAGCAGGTTATCAATCAGAATAAGCTGCACCAGCTCCTCAAAGTTAGAGACACCACTCGCTTTATACCAGCTGGTAAAAGCTTTGGTTTGCTGTCTCACAAAGTCCACCAGGGATTGACCAAGCTGCCGCCTGTTCAATTTGAAGGTCTTACGATATTTAGCTGGGATACATGTATATGCTCCCAACACTGTGGTCTTCACTACTTGATAATCAGAGAATTCAGCGTCAGTTAATACCGACGTAAATTCCTGTGCCTTACCCAATAATGCTGTATGAACCAACGCTGCCCAGTGCTGTTCCGGCCACCTCAAGGCTCGAGCCTGATTTTCGAAGCTTTCGAAAAATTGCTCTGGTTCGGCCTCATTGAAGCGGGGAACAAGCTGTACTGCTTTTTGTAAACTGAAATCGTTTACAGAATGCGAAAACTGCCTCCTCTCTCTTTCCCTATCAAATTCTTCCCTTGCGAATGCTCTCTGTTCCCTAGTTTGCTCCAGCGTGATTTTTGCCAGCTCAAGTGCCAACGACGCTGATTCACCCTGAGACAACCCAGCTGCACTATACTGACCATTTTGCTCCGTAGGTATATCATCTTCCTCCTGCGAGAACATAGTAGTTTTTGCCCCAGCTCCCGTAGAGGGAGGAGTTTGATGTGCCATCTCTTCTTCAATAAGTATGTCAGCAATAAGTGAACGCAGTTGCGCAGCTGTAAGAGTGCGTTTATAGGGAATGCCAATGGAACGAGCAATTTGCCAACAACGCTGTAGGGACAATTTAGGTAGGTTATGCAAAGTATATGCCGACACCAGGCGTCTGACTCGTCTAGGTGGCATAAGTTATTCGCTATGCACAGTACGAATACCCCAACGTAACACGTTAATTTGCAGAACACGCTTAGCTATGCACAGTACGATTGCAGAATACGCATACAAGCAAAGCCGACTGCATACAAGATTGACCGTAGCGAAGCGAGCACACTGAACAAGCTAGTAGCGAGCTGTTGAACGATCACACAATAGCAAGGCTGATCATAAGCAACTGACACGCAAAATTTGTAAAGCGAAGCGAAACAGCAAGCTACACAATGTTCCTGCTACAAGCTTCACCCTAAGCTCAACCGTTTCTCTAAGTCCAGATCCCGGACAGGCCCCCATATTACAACCTAGGATTTCAAATGGCCTGTTATCCCAGGTGTAATGGGAGCAAATAAACACAGTAGAAAAAGTTTAGACTTATATTATCCTTCACCAATTATAACAGCAATATGTACACTATGTACAGTGATAAATATAGTGCACTCCACGGTAAGCAAGGCAGAAATAGAAGCCACAAGATAGCAGACCGTGCTTCAACCAGCTCTAGAGTGGGAATGACAAGGGCAGACAGGAAAGCGGTATCCACATAACCTCTGCGATTGTCAATCCCACCTTCTTATTGGCTAGAACCTGGTCACTAGTTGAACGATGGGGCCCCATCATCAACTCTTAGCAACCTGGTTCGCTGGTTGGGGGAGATAGCCTGTAAATGAGGGTGTGTCCATGCGCCGAATAAAGGTTACGTACTCTTTGCATGCCACACTAAATAACAATATAACAGTCAAATAATAATATAAAGCAATATATTTACGATTTAGCTATTATCGCAAATATAAGCAATATAAAATTATATGAAAAGGTAATATACATTACATATATACATAATAATCATTGTAACCCATTCAGGGGTTGCAACACTCTCCACACCAGCTACACCACCTCTGCACCATCCTCCACACCACCTACACTACCCTCCACACCACCTACACCACCCTCCACACCTACACCACCCTCTACACCACCTTCCACCATCACCTACACCACCATCCAGTACTGTCCACCACCTACACCACCATCCACTACTGTCCACCACCTACACCACCATCCAGTACTGTCCACCACCTACACCACCATCCACTACTGTCCACCACCTACACCACCATCCAGTACTGTGAACCACCTACACCATCCTCCACACCACCTACACCACCCTCCACACCACCTACACCACCCTTCACACCACCTACACCACCCTTCACACCACCTACACCATCCTCCACACCACCTACACCACCCTCCACACCACCTACACTACCCTCCAAACCACCTACACCACCCTCCAAACCACCTACACCATCCTCCACACCACCTACACCACCCTCCACACCACCTACACCACCCTCCACACCACCTACACCACCCTTCACACCACCTACATCACCCACCACATCTGCTTCACAACCCTCCACACCACATACACCACCGTCCACACCACCTACACCACCCTCTATACCACCTACACCACCCTACACACCACCTACACCACCTTACACACCTCCTACACTACCCTCCACACTACCTACACCATCCTCCACACCCCCTACACCACCCTCCTCCCACCTACACAACCCTCCACACCTACACCACCTACACCACCCTGAACACCACCTACAACACCCTCCACACCACCTACTCCACCCTCCACACCACCTAAACCACCCTCCACACCTACATCACCCTCCACGCCTACACCACCCTCCACACCACCTACAGCACCCTCCACAAAACCTACACCACACTCAACACTACGTACACCACTCTCCACAACACCTACACCACCCTCCACCCACCTACTTCACCCTCTACAACACCTACACCACCCTCCACACCTACACCACCCTCCACACCTACACCACCCTCCACACCACCTACACCACCCTCCACAAAACCTACACCACACTCCACACTACGTACACCACTCTCCACAACACCTACACCACCCTCCACCCACCTACTTCACCCTCTACAACGCCTACACCACCCTCCACAACACCTACACAACCAGCCTCCCACCTACACCACACTCAACCCACCTAGACAACCCTCCACACCTACACTATCGTCCACACCACCTACACCACCCTCCACACCACCTACGCCACCCTCCACACCATATACACCACACTCCACCCCACCTACACCAACCTCCACAACACCTACACCACCCTCCACACCACCTACACCACCCTCCACACCTACACAACCCTCCACACTTCCTACATCACCCTCCACACCACCTACACCACCCTCCACACCACCTACACCACCCACCACACCTACACCACCTTCCACACCACCTATACCACCCTCCACACCACCTTTACCACCCTCCACACCTGCACCTCTTTCCACACCACCTACACCACCCTCCACACCAACTACACCACCCTCCACACCACCTACACCACCCTCCACACCACCTACACTACCCTCCACCCCACCTACAACACCCTCCACACATCCTACACCATCCTCCACACCACCTACATTGCTCTCCACACCAGCTACACCACCTCTACACCATCCTCCACACCACCTACACTACCCTCCACACCACCTACACCACCCTCCACACCTACACCACCCTCTACACCACCTTCCACCATCACCTACACCACCATCCACACCACCTACACCACCATCCACACCACCTACACTACCCTCCACAACACCTTCACCACCATCCACACCCTCCACACCACCCTCCACACCACCCTCCACACCACCTACAACACTTTCCACACCTACATCACTTTCCACACCACCTACACCACCCTCCACACCACGTACACCACCCTCCACACCACGTACACCACCCTCCACACCACATACACCACCCTCCGCACCACCTGCACCACCCTTCACACCACCTACACCACCCTCCACACCACCTACACCACCCTCCACAAATACACCACCCTCCACACCACCTACACCACTCTCCACACCACCTACACCACCCTCCACACCACCTACACCTCCGTCCACACCACCTACAGCACCGTCCACACCACCTACACCACCCTCCACACCACCTACACAACCCTCCACACCACCTACACCACCCTCCACACCACCTACACCATCCTTCACACCACCTACACCACCCTCCACACCACCTACACCACCCTCCACACCACGTACACCACCTTCCACACCTACACCATCCTCCACACCGCCTACACCACCCTCCACACCACCTACACAACCCTCCACACCACGTACACCATCCTCCACACCTACACCACCCTCCACACCACCTACACCAACCTTCACTCCACCTACACCATCCTCCACACCACCTACACCACCCTCCACACCACCTACACCACCCTCCACACCACCTGCACCACCCTCCGCACCACCTACACCCCCTCCACACCACCTACACCACTCTCCACACCACCTACACCACCCTCCACACCTACACCACCCTCCACTCCACATACACCACCCTCTACACCACCTACACCAACCTCCACACCACCTACACCACTCTCCACACCCCTACACAACCCTCCACACCACCTACACCACCCTCCACACCACCTACACCACCCTCCACACCACGTACACCACCCTCCACACCACCTACACCACCCTCCACACCACCTACACCACCCTCCACACCTACACCACCCTCCACACCACCACCAACCTCCACACCATCTACACCATCCTCCACACCGCCTACACCCCCCTCCACACCACCTTCACCACTCTCCACACCACCTACACCACTCTCCACACCACCTGCACCACCCTCCACACCACCTACACCACCCTCCACACCACCTACACCACCCTCCACACCACCTACACCAACCTCCACACCACTTTCACCACCCTCCACACCACCTACACCACCCTCCACACCACCTACACCACCCTCCTCACCACCTACACCACCCTCCACACCACCTACACCACTCTCCACACCACCTACACCACTCTCCACACCACCTGCACCACCCTCCACACCACCTACACCACCCTCCACACCACCTACACCACCCTCCACACCACCTACACCAACCTCCACACCACTTTCACCACCCTCCACACCACCTACACCACCCTCCACACCACCTACACCACCCTCCACACCACCTACACCACCCTCCACACCACCTACACCACTCTCCTCACCACCTGCACCACCCTCCACACCACCTACACCACTCTCCTCACCACCTGCACCACCCTCCACACCACCTGCACCACCCTCCACACCACCTACACCACCCTCCACACCACCTACACCACCCTCCACACCTACACCACCCTCCACACCACCTACACCACCCTCCACACCACCTACACCACCCTCCACACCACCTACACCACCCTCCACACCACCTACACCACCCTCCACACCACCTACAACACCCTACACACCACCTACACCACTCTCCACACCACCTACACCACTCTCCACACCACCTACACCACCCTCCACACCACCTACACCACCCTCCACACCACCTACACCACCCTCCACACCACCTACACCACTCTCCACACCACCTACACCACTCTCCACACCACCTACACCATCCTCCACACCACCTACACAACCCTGGCATCGCAGGTGCTTGACGTTATGCACTGCACTCCACGGATCATGGCGGGCCCGGGAAAGTGTTATGATTGAAGACTTCCTCACACCTGTTATTTGCTGGAAAATGTTAGAAAGTTTGTCGCTATCTTTTTTTTCTGGGGGGGGGCGGTATGTTGATGACCTGAGAAGAGTTTACTCACTAGCAGGGATGGTGAAGAACTAGCAAGACTAGCTTCATCACAAGTACTTGGAGGTCACTCCCACAGGCAAGACAGAATAGAAGGTGATAGTCCCTCAGTCATGAAGGAAGGTGGTCAGTCCCTCAGCCATGACAGAAGGTGGTCAGCCCCTCAGTCATGAAGGAAGGAGGTGAGTCCCTCAGCCATGACAGAATGTGGTCAGTCCCTCAGTCATGAAGGAAGGTGGTCAGTCCCTCAGCTATGACAGAAGATGGTCACTCCCTTAACCATGCCAGAAGGTGGTCAGCCCCTCAGTCATGAAGGAAGGTGGTGAGCCCCTCAGCCATGACAGAATGTGGTTAGTCTCTCAGTCATGAAGGAAGGTGGTGAGTCCCTTAGCCATAACAAAAGGTGGTCAGTCCCTCAGTCATGAAGGAAGGTGGTCAGTCCCTCAGCCATGACAGAAGGTGGTCAGTCCATCAGTCATGAAGGAAGGTGGTCAGTCCCTCAGCCATGACAGAAGATGGTCACTCCCTCAGCCATGACAGAAGATGGTCACTCCCTCAGCCATGACAGAAGATGGTCACTCCCTCAACTATGACAGAAGATCGTCACTCCCTCAGCCATCAGAGATGATGGTCACTCCATCAGCCATGACAGAAAATGGTTACTCCCTCAGCCATGACAGAAGGTCACTCCCTCAGCCATGACAGAAAATGGTCAGCCCCTCAGCAATGACAGAAGATGGTCACTCCCTCAGCCATGACAGAAGATGGTCACTCCCTCAACTATGACAGAAGATGGTCACTCCCTTAACCATGCCAGAAGGTGGTCAGTCCCTCAGTCATGACAGAGTTGGTCAGCCCCTCAGTCATGAAGGAAGGTGGTGAGCCCCTCAGCCATGACAGAATGTGGTTAGTCTCTCAGTCATGAAGGAAGGTGGTGAGTCCCTTAGCCATAACAAAAGGTGGTCAGTCCCTCAGTCATGAAGGAAGGTGGTCAGTCCCTCAGCCATGACAGAAGGTGGCCAGGCCATCAGTCATGAAGGAAGGTGGTCAGTCCCTCTGCCATAACAGAAGATGGTCAGTCCCTCAACTATGACAGAAGATGGTCACTCCCTCAGCCATCACAGAAGATGGTCACTCCCTCAGCCATGACATAAGATGGTCACTCCCTCAACTATGACAGAAGATCATCACTCCCTCAGCCATCAGAGATGATGGTCACTCCATCAGCCATGACAGAAAATGGTTACTTCCTCAGCCATGACAGAAGATGGTCACTCCCTCAACTATGACAGAAGATGGTCACTCCCTCAGCCATCACAGAAGATGGTCACTCCCTCAGCCATGAGAGAAGATGGTCACTCCCTCAACTATGACAGAAGATCGTCACTCCCTCAGCCATCAGAGATGATGGTCACTCCATCAGCCATGACAGAAAATGGTTACTCCCTCAGCCATGACAGAAGGTCACTCCATCAGCCATGACAGAAAATGGTTACTCCCTCAGCCATGACAGAAGGTCACTCCCTCAGCCATGACAGAAAATGGTCAGCCCCTCAGCAATGACAGAAGATGGTCACTCCCTCAGCCATGCCAGAAGGTGGTCAGTCCCTCAGTCATGACAGAGTTGGTCAGCCCCTCAGTCATGAAGGAAGGTGGTGAGCCCCTCAGCCATGACAGAATGTGGTTAGTCTCTCAGTCATGAAGGAAGGTGGTGAGTCCCTTAGCCATAACAAAAGGTGGTCAGTCCCTCAGTCATGAAGGAAGGTGGTCAGTCCCTCAGCCATGACAGAAGGTGGTCAGGCCATCAGTCATGAAGGAAGGTGGTCAGTCCCTCTGCCATAACAGAAGGTGGTCAGTCCCTCAGCCATGACATAAGATGGTCACTCCCTCAGCCATGACAGAAGATGGTCACTCCCTCAGCCATGACAGAAGATGGTCACTCCCTCAACTATGACAGAAGATGGTCACTCCCTCAGCCATCACAGAAGATGGTCACTCCCTCAGCCATGACATAAGATGGTCACTCCCTCAACTATGACAGAAGATCGTCACTCCCTCAGTCATCAGAGATGATGGTCACTCCATCAGCCATGCCAGAAAATGGTTACTCCCTCAGCCATGACAGAAGGTCACTCCCTCAGCCATGACAGAAAATGGTCAGCCCCTCAGCAATGACAGAAGATGGTCACTCCCTCAGCCATGACAGAAGATGGTCACTCCCTCAACTATGACAGAAGATGGTCACTCCCTCAGCCATCACAGAAGATGGTCACTCCCTCAGCCATGAGAGAAGATGGTCACTCCCTCAACTATGACAGAAGATCGTCACTCCCTCAGCCATCAGAGATGATGGTCACTCCATCAGCCATGACAGAAAATGGTTACTCCCTCAGCCATGACAGAAGGTCACTCCATCAGCCATGACAGAAAATGGTCACTCCCTCGGCCATGACAGAAGGTCACTCCCTCAGCCATGACAGAAAATGATCACTCCCTCAGCCATGACAGAAGGTCACTCCCTCAGCAATGGCAGAAGATGGTCACTAACTCAGCCATGACAGAAGGTCACTCCCTCAGCCATGACAGAAGATGGTCACTCCCTCAGCGATGACAGAAGATGATCACTCCCTCAGCCATGACAGAAGATGGTCACTCCCTCAGCCATGACAGAAGATGGTCACTCCCTCATCCATGACAGAAGATGGCCACTCCCTCAGCCATTACAGGTCACTCCCTCAGCCATGACAGAAGATGGTCACTCCCTCAGCCAAGACAGAAGGTGGTCAGTCCCTCATTCATGACAGAAGATGGTCAGTCCCTCAGCAATGACAGAAGGTGGTCAGTCCCTCAGCCATGACAGAAGGTGGTCAGTCCCTCAGCCATGACAGAAGGTGGTCAGTCCCTCAGCCATGACAGAAGGTGGTCAGTCCCTAAGCATTCACAGAACAGAAGGTGGTCAGTCCCTCAGTCATGAACGAAGGTGGTCAGTCCCTCAGCCATCACAGAAGGTGGTCAGTCCCTCAGCCATCACAGAAGGTGGTCAGTCCCTCAGCCATCACAGAAGGTGGTCAGTCCCTCAGCCATCACAGAAGGTGGTCAGTCCCTCAGTCATGACAGAAGGTGGTCAGTCCCTCAGCCATGACAGAAGGTGGTCAGTCCCTCATCCATGACAGAAGGCTGTCAGTCCTTCAGCCATGACAGAAGGTAGTCAGTCCCTCCTACATGACAGAAGGTGGTCAGTCCCTCAGCCGTGACAGAATGCGGTCAGTCCCTCAGCCATGACAGAAGGTGGTCAGTCCCTCAGCCATGACAGAAGGTGGTCAGTCCCTAAGCATTCACAGAACAGAAGGTGGTCAGTCCCTCAGTCATGAACGAAGGTGGTCAGTCCCTCAGCCATCACAGAAGGTGGTCAGTCCCTCAGCCATCACAGAAGGTGGTCAGTCCCTCAGCCATCACAGAAGGTGGTCAGTCCCTCAGTCATGACAGAAGGTGGTCAGTCCCTCAGCCATGACAGAAGGTGGTCAGTCCCTCATTCATGACAGAAGGCTGTCAGTCCTTCAGCCATGACAGAAGGTAGTCAGTCCCTCCTACATGACAGAAGGTGGTCAGTCCCTCAGCCGTGACAGAATGCGGTCAGTCCCTCAGCCATGACAGAAGGTGGCCAGTCTGTCAGTCATGAAGGAAGGTGGTCAGTCCCTTAGATATGAGAGAAGGTAGTCAGTCCCTCCTACATGATAGATGGTAGTCAATCTTTCAGCCATGATAGAAGGTGGTCAGTCCCTCAACCATGATAGATGGCAGTCAGTCCCTCAGTCTGATAGATGGTGGTCAGTCCCTCAGTCTGATAGATGGTTGTCAGTCCCACAGTCTGACAGATGGTGGTCAATCACTCAGTATGATAGATGGTGGTCAGTCCCTCAGTCTGATAGATGGTGGTCAGTTCCTCAGTCTGATAGATGGTGGTCAGTCACTCAGTCTGATAGATGGTGGTCAGCCCCTCAGTCTGACAGATGGTGGTCAGTCCCTCAGTCTGACAGATGGTGGTCAGTCCCTCAGTCTGATAGATGGTGGTCAGTCCCTCAGTCTGAGAGATGGTGGTCAGTCCCTCAGTGTTGCAACCCCTGAATGGGTTACAATGTTTATAATGTACATGTATATAATGTATTTTATCTTTTCATATAATTTTATATTGCTTATATTTGCGATAATAGCTAAATCGTAAATATATTGCTTTATATTATTTGACTTAGTTATGTTGTTAGGTAGGATGTAACATTATGTGCTCATAGTTCGTCTTGTCTAACTACTGTAATTATCGCTTGTGGCTCGTTACACTGCCGGCTTCTCTGTTGCAGAGCAGCAACTGTCAACGGAGCTATCACGTGATCGAGGGGGGGTGTCCTCACCTCGCCTGAAGTATTCAGTCTGGTCTAGACTCTCTTGGTGGTTGGACGTATTCTAGACAAGTGCCTAAATCTCCCTTATTGGCTCTTGTTGGAAGATCGTCTCTGTCTCATTATTATTGTTGTTAGTTCTGGAGAGACTGTTCACAGAACACTGTATAGACTTAGTGATTTTCGACGTTGTACTGAGGTTGTGTGTCGCTTAGACACTCTGAGTAACTCAGGTCCTGAGCTTCTGACCTAACTTGTATTGGTATCTGTGTACTGTCACAGTCGGGGATTTTCTTATGCTGAACTTAGATTCAGTATTATGGGAGTTTTGTGACTTTTGAGGAGGATCTGCTGATGGTCCCTACTTAGTGTCATTATATTATCTCCTTGTTCCTGATTCTGTGTCACTTTTGCTTGTTATATTGCTATTGGGCTTAGCATTCTTTTTATTGTTCAAGCAGACTGTTCTGATTGCCAGTTGGTCAAGAAGTTAGTTTATTTGAGGACTTTGTCAGTCACTTGTTTAAGTCTAGTCGAGTCGTGAGACATAGCGAACTACTTAGAGCACTTACACACATACACACAAACTTACTTGTACATATTTGTAATATCTTAGTAAATGTTAATGTACCAGATGGTACTTAAGAATTATAAATGTGATATGTGCTTTCAGCACAATAATACTGTACACGAGAGAAGTGATTAATATTATTTTGATTATTGTGATTAATTTAATTTAATTTGATATACGCCTAGACAACTTAATAAATTTATTAAATTTTAATTTCTCTAGTTAGTAGCCTACCAGTTGTAATCCTGAAGCACTAATAATTATTACTGAATTCTAATGCATAATTGGACAAGAATACTGACTACTCGTTACGAAAACCCAGTAACAGGCTGAATGCTAGGACAGTCCTTTCTAGTATTCACTGGAGATCTCTAAGCTTTTAGAATCGCGTTTTTTGTAACACTCAGTCTGATAGACAGTGTTCAGTCCCTCAGTCTGATAGATGGTGGTCAGTCCCTCAGTCTGATAGATGGTGGTCAGTCCCTCAGTCTGATAGATGGTGGTCAGTCCCTCAGTCTGATAGATGGTGGTCAGTCCCTCAGTCTGATAGATGGTGGTCAGTACCTCAGTCTGATAGATGGTGGTCAGTCCCTCAGTCTGATAGATGGTGGTCAGTCCCTCAGTCTGATAGATGGTGGTCAGTCCCTCAGTCTGATAGATGGTGGTCAGTTCCTCAGTCCGATAGATGGTGGTCAGTCCCTTAGTCTGATAGATGGTGGTCAGTCCCTCAGTCTGATAGATGGTGGTCAGTCCCTCAGTCTGATAGATGGTGGTCAGTCCCTCAGTCTGATAGATGGTGGTCAGTCCCTCAGTCTGATAGATAGTGGTCAGTTCCTCAGTCTGATAGATGGTGGTCAGTCCCTCAGTCTGATAGATGGTGGTCAGTCCCTCAGTCTGATAGATGGTGGTCAGTCCCTCAGTCTGATAGATGGTGGTCAGTCCCTCAGTCTGATAGATGGTGGTCAGTCCCTCATTCTGATAGATGGTGGTCAGTCCCTCAGTCTGATAGATGGTGGTCAGTCACTCAGTCTGATAGATGGGGGTCAGTTCCTCAGTCTGATAGATGGTGGTCAGTCCCTCAGTCTGATAGATGGTGGTCAGTCCCTAAGTCTGATAGATGGTGGTCAGTCCCTCAGTCGCATAGATGGTGGTCAGTCCCTCAGTCTGATAGATGGTGGTCAGTCCCTCAGTCTGATAGATGGTGGTCAGTCCCTCAGTCTGATAGATGGTGGTCAGTCCCTCAGTCTGATAGATGGTGGTCAGTTCCTAAGTCTGATAGATGGTGGTCAGTCCCTCAGTCGGATAGATGGTGGTCAGTCCCTCAGTATGATAGATGGTGGTCAGTTCCTCAGTCTGATAGATGGTGGTCAGTCCCTCAGTCTGATAGATGGTGGTCAGCCCCTAAGTCTGATAGATGGTGGTCAGTCCCTCAGTCGGATAGATGGTGGTCAGTCCCTCAGTCTGATAGATGGTGGTTAGTTCCTCAGTCTGATAGATGGTGGTCAGTCCCTCTGAGGTCAGTCTCCCAGTCTGATAGATGGTGGTCAGTCCCCCATTCTGTTAGATGGTGGTCAGTCCCTCAGTCTGTTAGATGGTGGTCAGTCCCTCAGTCTGATAGATGGTGGTCAGTACCTCAGTCTGATAGATGGTGGTCAGTCCCTCAGTCTGTTAGATGGTGGTCAGTCCCTCAGTCTGTTAGATGGTGGTCAGTCCCTCAGTCTGATAGATGGTCGTCAGTCCCTCAGTCTGTTAGATGGTGGTCAGTTCCTCAGTCTGATAGATGGTGGTCAGTCCCCAAGTCTGTTAGATGGTGGTCAGTCCCTCAGTCTGTTAGATGGTGGTCAGTCCCTCAGTCTGTTAGATAGTGGTCAGTTCCTCAGTCTGATAGATGGTGGTCAGTCCCCCAGTCTGTTAGATGGTGGTCAGTCCCTCAGTCTGTTAGATGGTGGTCTGTCCCCCAGTCTGATAGATGGTGGTCAGTCCCCAAGTCTGTTAGATGGTGGTCAGTTCCTCAGTCTGATAGATGGTGGTCAGTCCCCCAGTCTGTTAGATGGTGGTCAGTCCCTCAGTCTGTTAGATGGTGGTCAGTCCCTCAGTCTGTTAGATGGTGGTCAGTCCCTCAGTCTGATAGATGGTGGTCAGTCCCCCAGTCTGATAAATGGTGGTCTGTCCCCCAGTCTGATAGATGGTGGTCAGTCCCTCAGTCTGATAGATGGTGGTCAGTCCCCAAGTCTGATAGATGGTGGTCAGTCCTCCAGTCTGTTAGATGGTAGTCAGTCCCTCAGTCTGTTAGATGGTGGTCAGTCCCTCAGTCTGTTAGATGGTGGTCAGTCCCTCAGTCTGTTAGATGGTTTTCAGTCCCTCAGTCTGACAGATGGTGGTCAGTCCTTCAGTATGATAGATGGTGGTCAGTCCCTCAGTCTGATAGATGGTGGTCAGTCCCCCAGTCTGTTAGATGGTGGTCAGTACCTCAGTCTGATAGATGGTGGTCAGTCCCTCAGTCTGATAGATGGTGGTTGTTGCAATCCCTGAATGGGTTGCAATGATTATTATGTATATATATATATTATGTATATATATATATAATTATGCATCCACGGTTCCTAAGTTTTTTGAAAGTGACTTAGACACCTATTTTGATGTGTTTGAGAACCAGGCACGTGCTATGAACTGGCCACGTAAGCACTGGGCTACCTTGTTGCACACAGCTTTGACTGGAAGAGCTCAAACCTGTACTGCTGCTTTACCATTTGCCAAGTACATTAGTTATGACGCTGTCAAGCAAACTATTCTAGAGATGTATAACTTGTTACCTGTAAGTTATCGACGTGCATTTCGTACGTTACAACGACGACAAGATCAAACTTGTGTAGAGTTTGCTCGTGAGAAAAAAGTTGCATTTGAGAGGTGGTGTAGGTCTGCCAAGTGTAACAACTACGACAGCCTTGTTCAGTTGTTACTACATGAAGAGTTTAACAACTGTATGTCTGCTGACATACAAGAATATCTGATCGATCATACTACCTCAGATATTCTGGAAACTGCAGCATTAGCAGACAATTACAAGATTTCTCACAAATTTGTACGTACTAAAACACAGAGAAACAAGGTAACTAAAAATTGTTCTATAAGTTGGCAACCTAAAACAGCTGCTCATTGCCGGCCTGATGTACCTGCTACTGTAACTTCTCATACCTTTACCAGGAAAACTCACAATCCTGAATCTGTCTCTGTGGCTAGACAGAAATCTGATATCGAGAAGAAGAAAGTTAAATGTAACTATTGTAACAGAAAAGGACATGCTAGAGAGTATTGCTATAAGTTAGAAAGAGATACGAGAAACAGTCGTCTGGCTGGCGCCCCCACTCAAGTCGTATCCTCTTCCGAGCAACAAAGGCACCAAAATCCTAGTAATGCCTCGGCTCCCACTGTTTTAGATAATGTTACTCTGGACAGATGACTAGCGTCAGAAAGTGCATCTGACGAAAAGAATCGTTCAGCGATGAGTCCTTACTTTTCGAGAGGTAAAGTAGGATTTGACGAATAACGTCTAACTGAGATAATTACTTTCAGAGACACTGGCAGTTATCTCACGTTATTAAGAGAAGATGTACTGCCCATAACTGATGATACCTATTGCAAGATGGATGTATTGTTAGAAGCCTATGGAGGGGCTGTTATAAAAGTACCTCTTCATAAAGTTTACATTGAAACAAGCTATTATACTGGTTATATTTCAGTGGGTATATCCAATGGTGTATTTCCCATCAGGTCAGTGGACTTGTTGATACGGAACGATATCCTTCATGCTGGTATGTAAAGAACCACTTGTGATTGATAATAACACTGATGATAATTATGCCATTGAAGCTTGTAGAGAGAAGCCTATTTTATTTCCTCTCAGCGCAATTACTAGAGCTATGTCAAAGATACAACAACCATCCTTGTCTCCTGTTGAGTTAATGGATGACAATGATTTGGGCTTGAATATGTTGTTTAGTGACGCTCTGCGCCCAGGATCATTAACACCAACTCCCCCCGGTCATCAACCTCGTCAGGACACAACGTACGTTAAATTTCTAACTCATAATGATTTAATCAAGGATCAGTTTGTTGATCAGTCACTGGAAAGACTGAGAGATATAGCAGTTACTGAGAGTGAAGCAAAGGATCTCGATAATTGTTACTATTATAGTAAAGGTGTACTGATGGAGAAAAATACATGTAAGTTGTCAGCTGATAGTGTTTCCACCACAGTCAAGCATCTCGTAGTGTTACCAGTTACATTTCGTGAACAAGCCATTGATTTTGCTCACAATAGTCCCATAGGAGGACATTTGGGTGTCAAGAAGACACTCGGTAAACTGGCAAAACATTTTACTTGGCCAAAGATGAAGGAAACAGTGGCTGATCATGTGCGACGTTGCCATGTGTGTCAAGTGACAGGCAAGCCAGCACACACACCTCCACCTCCTCACTATGTTACTAGTAGCAAAGTTCAGTTCACCTGGACTAGAGATTGTTCAGACTCGTTCAAAAGATTGAAACGTTTGCTCTCCTCTGCTCCTGTGTTGAAAAGTCCTAATTTTAATCTTCCCTTCTTTTTACATATAGATGCGAGTGGTTACGCAGTGGGTGTTGTGCTGCTCCAACAGTCAACATCCACTGACATTCTCCATCCTATATGTTACTATTCATCTAAGCTTAAACGACACCAGAAAAATTATGCCACTATTGAGAAAGAGGCTCTAGCTCTTGTGGTGTCCTTGGAACATTTTGACGTGTATTTGGGCACTTCCCCATTTAAAATTAACGTTTTTTCAGACCACAATCCACTCACTTATATTATCACTATGAAAAGTAAAAATGCTAGGATCATGAGGTGGGCCCTCAGAATCCAACCTCATTCTATTAGTATAAAACACATAAGTGGTCATTGTAATGTAATTGCTGACGCTCTGTCACGTCCTTAATAATTATCAGTTACATTAAATTAACGTAATTTTATGCTCAAATACCTTTTGTTACTTGCTATGTCAAATTCAGTAGAGTAACTTAATCCCTCCAGCCCATATTAACTATATATACTCATGTCTAATTATTATATTTATATATTCACAGTAGTGATGTGTGTGAGGAGGAGACAGAAGGAGAGTGTTGAGTGGGTAGTGTTGTGTGGGCGATGTTACTGCGTGGCGAAACAGTCCTGCCGCAGACCCCCCCCCCTTCACTACACACCTTAATTAAGCTGTTTCATACTCAGATGTCCATACTGCCTCGCATTCCACAACCACTACTTAAGAGTGGAATGCTGTCTCCTGTCTATAGCACAAGACTATTATGCTTGTCTACGCTATCCTGTCTCTACACTGATGTACATAACCACGAGTATGCGGACATACGATACTGTGTACTTCCCTAGTACTAGGGGCATATCTTAGTATATAGACGCTGTGAAATTATAGACGTGCTTGGCACAAGATTGACTATTATATTTTTTTATATTAAACTGTTAGTAATGTAACCTGAGTAATCAGTAATGTGAAAGACATTAATGCAACTCCTAGTGCGACCGTTTGTCGAGTTGGGGGGTGTTGCAACCCCTGAATGGGTTGCAATGATTATTATGTATATATATATATAATTATCAACTTTTCATATAATTTTATGTTGCTTGTATTTGCGATAATAGCTAAATCATAAATGTATTGCTTTATATTGTTATTTGACTTCGCTTTCTTTGGTTAGGTAGGATGTAACATATTATGTGCTCAGTTCAAGTCTTGATTGTCTAACTACTGTAATTATCGCTCTTTGCTCGTTATTCTGCCGGCTTCTGTTGCTGGGCAGTACTGTCCACGGAGCTATCACGTGATCGAGGGGGGTGTCCTCACCTCGCCTGAAGTATTCAGTCTGGTCTAGACTCGCTTGGTGGTTGGACAGCTTGTCTGTCTCTTTATTCTTGTTAGTTCTGTAGAACTCTGTTCACAGAACATTGTATAGACTTAGTGATTTTCGACGTTGTACTGAGGTTGTGTGTCGCAAAGACATTCTGAGCAACTCAGGTCCTGAGCTGTAGCTTCTGACTTAACTTGTACTGGTATCTGTGTACTATCACAGTCGGTGATTTTCTTATGCTGAACTTAGATTCAGTATTATGGGAGTTTTATAACTTTTGTGGAGGATCTGCAGATGGTCCCTACTTAGTGTCGCTATATTATCTCCTTGTTCCTGATTCTGTGTCGCAGTTGCTTGTTATATTGCTATTGGGTTTAGCATTCTTTTTGTTGTTCAAGCAGACTGTTCTGAAGCACTATTGAATAATACTGAATTCTAATGGATAATTGGACAAGGATACTGACTACTTGTTACGAAAACCCAGTAAGAGGCTGGATGCTAGAAGGGCAGTCCTTTCTAGTATTCACTGGAGATCTCTAAGCTTTTAGAATCGCGTTTTTTGTAACAAATGGGGGCCTCTCCGGGAGGCTCTTGATCCAAGGTGTTGGAGAAATTGTCCAGTTTGACATACTAGTAACTCTATGGTCAAACACTTTGAGTACTTTCCTAATCTGAAGACTTTGAGTTTAGTCTTGTACAACATACCACGTGGATGTATGTACCTGACTGAGTCTCTTGATCCAAGGAGATGGAAATACTGTTTATGAGCTCTAGCTCTAAGACAACCAACACTAAAATTCCTATTAGGATTATAGTTTCACATAATCACTCTCTCATAGTACAATTATTTTCGTGATGTATGCCAAAGTGAAACAATTAATTGATACTCTGACTTTGTCTGAGTTAAGTACATTAAAAGTTCAGACGTGTTGGCGAGTAGCCAAATATCTCGGTGTGATGTATAACAGGAATTACACCGCAGAAACTGTCAGAGCATTAATTAAAGATATGTGTGTTTCCTGCTCATACAGAGATGTCTGATTATGATTCAGATTCAGAAAGCCTAGTGTCACAATTAGGAAGTATAACTCTATCTGATGACGTAGAAGAAAGAGCAACTAAGGCAGAAGTGAGCCTAGTGTAGCTCAGTTCTCGCTCACGCCTTCCCTCCTAACTGTTAGCTTGACGCAGCCATACACTAGTACAGTGTATGCTACACCTGTATCTACTTATCCTAGACCAGATCTAGACTCTCTAGAGACGGCTGGACGAAGTGTCCGACCTATGGACCGTCCAGACCACGTTAATTTCCCTACTCCTCCATTACCCACTGGTCCTATCTCTCAGGAACAGTTTGAGAGGTTAGAACGCCTCATTATGTTGCAGTGCATTCTCTGCTCAGACGTTGTGCTGAGCGGTTGTCAGCTGTTGTTCCTCAGTCCCGACACCTGGTGGAGGAGTGTTTACAACATCAACAACAATGGTGACTGCGTTTCGCCGCTGTGTTAATACTGTTTGTATTCAACTAATGCAGGGCTCTATCACCGGCGAATCAGTAAATGTGTTACTGCCAACAATCATTCATGATACTTATGGCATTCAACATGAATCCTCTTGTGGCGTCGCCTTGAATGGAACTACACGGATCTTCGTCAAGTTTTGTGACACTCAGATGTACGAGAAGATTGTGACCCAGTACCAGGATATAAGTAAGCAAGTCACCCCAGCAGTTTCTGTCCAGTTGCATGACGTTTCACGATACTATACGTGGGTACGTGTGAGAAACGTGCCTTTTGAGGCCAATGAAGTTGATATACGTGATGTTTTTGAACGTTATGGGAAGATCCACCTGGTCACCATGGGTAGGTGGTCTGACGGCCACTATAATGGCCTTCAGGAGGGGTCATTTACGTTGAAAATGTCCCTGCGTCAGCCGATTCCTTCGTACGTACAACTGGAGGAGTTTCGTTCCCAGGTGTACGTTACGTACCCTGGACAGAGAAGAACTTGCCGCCTCTGCGGTGCTCTGGATCACATAGCGGCTCAGTGTGTCCAGCGCCAGCCGCCATCGGGGCGTGGTCGTCGACCTGACGGTGAGGTACCCCATTAGGCTCTGGAAGAGGAGGTTGTCGAGACCTCGCCGCGTATGACATCATGGAGTGCCGAGGTTGATAGGGCCATGCTACTAGAGTCATCTTGTGTGACTCTACCTGGGACTGCCTCCCTTGACGAGGTGGAACATGTGAACAGTGAAATCCCTCTAGCAAGAGAGGCAGGTGAGATGGAAGCCGACATTGTATCTGCGTTAAGTGACCTATTAGCATCGCATGAGTCTGATTCTGTGCTGTGTTCTGATGGGGGGGAAATTACGTGCAGATGATGCTGATCAGATAGCTAAAGTGAGAGATTTGGAGAGTTCGAGGTTTCATACTGTTGAGGCAGAAATTCACAAGAACACTCCAAGTACTGACTATGTCTGAAGATGCTGTTTCTAGGAAGCGTGCGGCTACCCCGTCCGACTCCGATGATGTCTTGACCCCTGGACAACGTTCAGGGAAGAAGACGTGGTCGGAAATCACGGGTGGGGGGAGGTCGTGCGAGTCCAGGACAGCAGGTAATATCACGGGGATTGCCAAAGGTGTGGGAAGTGCCTTGGGTGCTTGCCGGCGCAAAGAGAAAAAGGGAGTGGTAGCCCCTAGAGGAAAGCCACCTTTAACACAGTTAGGTGTGTAACTATTAATGTTAATGGTTTGAAATCTGTCAGAAAGTGTGTGCAGGTGCGTGAGTGGTTGAATCATTTTGCAGTGGATGTGTGTTTTTTGCAAGAACATAACCATAAAGTAGGAAGTTTGTTTGAGATGGATGGTTATGACATTTATGTGACTCACTCCAGACGTCTGAAAGGTGGAGTGGCTGTGTTGATAAAAGCGACCAGCCTGTTTGTGCTGAGACATTGGGAGGAAGGGGAGGAGGGTCGCATGGTGCGAGTCGTGGGGGATTGGGGTAGCAGAAGGGTTGGTTTTGTAGGGGTATATGGGCCAGCTGAACATGATGTTAATATTAAAAATACTTTTGTTAGAGATGTCTTGGTATATTATTTGAGGTCCCTGCCAGAAATTACAGTGGTAGGTGGTGACTGGAACTGTGTAGTGCACCGTAAAGATGTTGAACCGAGGGGGGCGGGGTTCTGTTCGCTTGTTTTGGGTGACTTGTTGTCTGGTTTGGGGTTGGTTGATGTACGCGGAGGACGTGACTTTGGGATTGAGCATACTTTTGTGCGTAGGGGCTATGCAGCATGTTTAGATAGGGTGTATGTGTCTCGGCGGGTGGTCGTAATCAATGTGCGTGTATTGAACGTCTTTTTCTCCGACCACCGGGGAGTTTTTGTGGAGCTCGACTGGGGAGGTCTCCCGCATCGTTTTAAGGGATACTGGAAACTGAATACGCGGATGCTACAAAGTGCGGATGATAGGGAACTATTCGAGGACTTCTGGGCGTCTATGGGAGTAGACTCCTGGGAGGGATGGGATTTAGTACGACGGTGGGATGAGGTTGTGAAGCCTCGAATTAAGGATTTTTATGTGAATCGGTGTAAGGAGGCCACTCGCTTGGAGTATGGTTTTCAGAGGTACCTGGAGGGTCATCTATGACAATGTTATGCACAGGGAGAGGCATCTGGGGTTTACCCAGTGGATGAGATCGATGCTATTAAAGAACAAATCCAAGTATTGAAAAATAAGGTTTTCGATGGGGCGCGCATTTCGAGTGGGGTGGAGGACGCTTTGTGGGGTGACAAGCCGTCTGCTTGTGTCTTACAAAGTCAGACACAAAGGCGAAAAGCGACTGAAATTGTGAGTTTAGTGGTGCAGGATGAAGTTGACGGGTATAGTGAGGGACAGGTCTTAACAACAACTGAGGGGATAAGTTTTTATGCCGATACTTGGAGTAAGATCCAGATGCAAAGTAAAGACGTGAGTGAGCATGCGATACAGGATTTGGGGAGAGGCATACGATGCGAGTTAAATGATTATGATCGCCTTCTCATGGGTGGGCCTATATCTGAGGCAGAGGTGTGGGAGGCACTACAAGGAATGAGTAAGGGGAAGGCTCCAGGCATTGATGGCATCCCTTGTGAATTTTATATCAAACATTGGGAGGTAATACGGACTTTTATGGTTCATTTACTCAATGTGATGAAGGAGGGGGGGTGTTAGGTCTGTCTCAGCATACGGCAGTGTTGGTCTTAGTTAGGAAATGTGATGTGCCGTTAGCGATTAAGGACTACCGTCCCATGTCGTTGATGTGTAGTGACTATAAACTATATGCGAAAATATTGATGAATAGAATTAAGAAAGTGTTTGATAAGGTAATCCATAAGAGTCAGTTTGGTGTGCCAGGTAGGTCAATGTATGATGGTCATGGAAATATCAGGGAGTTTGTTGAGGAATGCGGGGTGAGGGGTGGGGGTGGTGTTTTGGCTTTAGACTGGCGAGCCACTTTTGATAGTGTGTAAAGAGAGGTTCTGTGGAAATTTATGAGATGGCAGGGTTTTGGAAATGAGGTCATCATGTGGGCCCGTTCGTTGTACAATGGAGCGGGTTTTAAAGTACAAATTAATGGCAAGTTAGGTATTTTTGTACACATGAGCAGGGGCATTCGTCAGGGATGCCCCATGTCTCAAATGTTTTTTGCATGTATGCAGGACCCATTTTACTGGGCTGTTTGTGGGCGGGGAATAGAGACATCGTGGGGTCAGAGTAGTGGTCGACCGACCCTTGTGGGTTATGTTGATGATACTACTGTGTTATTACGTTCACGGGAGCAATTGGGTTTTGTTGGGAGACTTGTTGACATATTTGGCAAGGCTACGGGGATGTGTGTTAATAGAGAAAAATCGAAAATTATGGAGTTGGGGGAGTGGGTGGGGGATGGGGTGGATGCAGAGGGGTGGACTGTGGTTGATCGTATCACTATATGTGGTATTCATTATATGCGGGAGGTCGATCAGATGAGGGCGTGCAATTCGGGGAGGGTTGTACATAGTGTCTTGGGGCGCTTAAATAGTCTATGGCCGCGACATTTAACCTTGCATCAGAGGGCGGTGGTCATTAATGTCCTGCTTTATAGCAAAGTATGGCACGTTGCTGCACTGTATCCTCTGTTGCAGGGGGACGTCAAACGTCTTTTGCATAGAGTTTATCGATTTTTGTGGGGTTCAGGATGTGATTGGCTCACAAGAGCGGTGGTGGAGACACCACTGCATCAGGGAGGGTTGGGTCTCATTCCTCTAGAGGCTCGTGTCATGGCATGTTACATGAAGCGTCGTTTTCTCCGACTGGGTGGGATGCATGGCGGGTTAAGTGAATTGTATCACGACCTGCGCAGGTGGTGGAGAGGGAGGAATTTAATTTGGTGCGACGCGATGCTTTGCGTATTATTGAACATGAGGGACGTGCGTTGTGTAAAATTATGTACCTTAGAAAGGGCGGGTAGGGAGGTAGTCGTGGTGCGAGTTGAAGGAATGTATCCCATGTATGCGTGGGGTGTTATATGGAGGCGAGTTCAACAGTTGCGTCTGCCTGCTCAAGTACGGGAAGTGGTTTTTAAATTTTTACATGGAATCTTGCCGTCTGGGGTGGTGTTGTATAATAGGCGTTTGGAGGAAGACTGGGGGTTGTCCGGTGTGCGGGATGGAGGAATCTGCTTTTCATGTTGTGTATTTCTGTGAGACTTTAGGTATGGTACGAGAGTGGTTCAGTAGGGTTTTGCGTTTGGTAGGGGGGGGAGGTTTGTCGGTACTCCGAGCGTTGAGTTTTGATGTAGGTGGGGTTGACTTGCGTGTACAACGTGCGGTGTCGTATGTTGTGGCCGATTATATTTTCGTGTCATGGGCTATGAGGCACATTGATGGTAACAGTAGAATTAGGGTGTTAGCAGGGACGATTTATAGGACAAAATGTCGAAATAGGTTGTTATATGAGGGGAGATGGGAGAGAGACTTCCCGCCTGAATATAAAGCCTTGGAGTTACGAGATTTGAGATAGTTGTGAGTGTTCAGTGGGTAATCTAACGGGCTGGTCTGCTGTGTCTAATTGTGTTTGTCAAGTGCGTGAATGTTTTGTGTTCTCAGAGTTTATGTGCGTCTCCTATGTAACGGTGATGACGATATATCTTACGTGCTTTGTATATACAACTTTTAGGAATGTTTCTCGTCATTTATGCCTCATTTACAAGTCATTGGTGTACTTTTTGTATATGGTGTGCTTCCTAGCACAGTTGAAACGTTTTTCTTATTTCCGTTTATATTTTATGCCGTGTCCGTGTGCTTTTCAATAATATATGTATATATGCAAGTTTTCGTTTTCCTGTAAGCTGTGATGGAGCTTGAACTATATGTGGAGGCAGTATTTTTCAATGTGTGCATCTCGTCAGTGTATAAGTTCACTTATAGCTGCTGGCATTTGAGTTTTATTGAGATGTCAAATATCACAGTGTATTTTCGTTTTTGTTATATTAGATATTTTCTTTTTAGTGAATAGTAGCGTCATCCTGATCCATCTTTGAACTGTAATGCCTATTCTTAGTCCATGATAATAACCCCGTGGTTGTCGCCCAAATTAACGTATTGTTGTGCTCTTTAAGGCACCTGAGTTCTTAGATTAAGTCTTGGATACGTTGTGTGTTGGCAGGCGGAAGCCACGCCTAGTAATATGCCAGATGAAGTATCCCGTTGTATAATACGTGATTGCTTGTGTATGTGTGTAATTCTGTGTGCTTGTTTTTGTCACATTGTTTATTTTTATAGTGTTTATATTTTCCTGTGTTTTGACTTTATTATTTATTTATATAAGAATCTAGTTAGTGCCTGGTATCTCGTTGACATATTATTTTATGCACCCATAACTATTTTGTACCTGAGTTTTCAATAAAATATAAAAAAAAAAATTCTTATTGTATAGGGGTTAATTTTGGGAAGAGCATGTACTTGTTTTTAACTGAGATTGTGATGTAGGTCATTACTCTGATTATATACTGTGAAGGTTGTGAACCTTTGTCATATGTCAGTCACAGTATGTTAACTATACAAATCTGAAAGGTTTATATATTTTATATTTTATATAGTTTATATAGTTATAGTTTATATTGTTTATATTATAGTAGTATGTTATATGGAAAATTTTGTGAGTGTATATGGGTAACCTCTTTTATGTCAATTACAATGTGTTGTTAAAACTTGTTAGTGTATGTTGTGTAGGATTGAGGATCCTACTGTACCCATTTTATATCTTTATTTAATATTAAGCTGTAAAGTTTTTTAAATAAAATATAAAAAAAAATTATGTTGCAGACTGCACAAATAGAGGCACAGAGGAAATTGAACGAAGAAGATTTCCAGAGAGAAAATGTTCGTCTGGGAAGACAACAGACTGATAGATCACAGGACCCATTTAATGTGCAGAAAGCTGCATCAATGGTTCCTAAGTTTTTTGAAAGTGACTTAGACACCTATTTTGATGTGTTTGAGAACCAGGCACGTGCCATGAACTGGCCACGTAAGCACTGGGCTACCTTGTTGCACACAGCGTTGACGGGAAGAGCTCAAACTTGTACTGCTGCTTTACCATTTGCCAAGTACATTAGTTATGATGCTGTCAAACAAACTATTCTAGAGACATATAACTTGTTGCCTGTAGGTTATCAAAGAGCATTTCGTACGTTACAACGACGACAAGATCAAACTTGTGTAGAATTTGCTCGTGAGAAAAAAGATGCTTTTGAGAGATGGTCTAGAGCTGCCAAGTGTAACAACTACAACAGCCTTGTTCAGTTGTTACTACACGAAGAGTTTAACAACTGTATGCCTGCTGACATACAAGAATATCTGATCGATCATACTACCTCGGATATTCTGGAAACTGCAGCATTAGCAGACAATTACGAGATTTCTCACAAACTTGTACGTACTAAAAAACAGAAAAACAAGGTAACTAAAAATTGTCCTAGAAGTTGGCAACCTAAATCAGCTGCTCATTGCCGGCCTGATGTACCTGCTACTGTAACTCCCCGTACCTTTAACAGGAAAACTCACAATCCTGAATCTGTCTCTGTGGCTAGACAGAAATTATCAGATTTCTGTCGAGAATAAGAAAGTTAAATGTAACTATTGTAACAGAAAAGGACATGCTAGAGAGTATTGCTATAAGTTAGAAAGAGATACGAGAAACAGTCGTGCGGCTGGCGCCCCCACTCAAGTCGTATCCTCTTCCGAGCAACACAGGCACCAAAATCCTAGTAATACCTCTGATCCTACTGTTTTAGATAATGCTACTCAGGAAGAGCCCTATTTGCCGAATTCCTTATACTCATCACCCCTTCAATAAATCTCATTAATTTTCCAAAATTTATTTAAAACAAACAACTTATATACTAATACACTCACTTTAAATCTTTAAACTAAATTCATAAAAAGTCTTTCCTACCTACTTAAAAAATAATAAATACTCCTCTCCTTGTACCTCAGATACAACTCCCTGTAAACATAGCTACCCCTAAGCCTAGTTAAACATACCTTTCTATTTATTTTTATAACTAAAATAATTAAACAAAGAGCTAGCCCCCTCTGTTCCTAAGCCTTGCCTTACCTTAATGCAAAGAAAAAATTGAATTTTTTTCAAAAAAAAAACCAGATATCTTAAGACTCGATTAACATTTCACTACTAAAATAAGGTTTTGAATTTTTTTACCACAAAAACTCGACCTTTAATTTAGCTCTTCTTATTTCGGGAAGATATTATAAATATTTAATGTAAAGTATCCCTAATACACAAGGTACTTAATTTAACTAATACTTCCCATTTATTTCACTAAAATATTTCAACTTTCCTGTACAGTACTATTCTCTATCGCCAAACTATTATTTCCTTAATTACCTACTTAAACCTAAAAATATTTTTCCTAATCATAATAATTAGCAAGTCTTCATAACAACCAAAATAAGTCACCCCTGCGACAACCTTTTCAACGTAAGTGAAATGCTAATCTTTAGCTTTACTTTGAATCTACAACTTTAATCTCTCAAACAAATAAACTACGATCATCATAAAAACTGCGTATTTAACTTTACAAATTCTCCCATCCTCCTTAATGTCTATATATATATACATTTCTTTAAATGTAAATCCTTCTCGAATCATTCATAATCTTGTAAATCATATAATCCACTAATATATATATGATATTCATAGTGTATCTGCGCACAGGTTATTATCTATCTCATTTAAGTATTTATATACTTGAAGCTAGCACAATACATAATATATATATATATATATCAAGTCACTTCATTAATTAGTTCATTGCTATAATCTATTAATCTATATATAATACTCATAGTGTATCTGCGCACAGGTTATTATCTATCTCATTTAAGTATTTATATACTTGAAGCTAGCACATAATAATAAATCTGTATATATCAAGCTGTCTCATTAATTAGTTTACTGCTATAATCAACTGATACTCATATCTCTTTCTCAGTGTATCTCTTCGGAAATTAATATAAAGAAGTAACAGCTTCATTTTATCTTCTTCAATGATCATCTGTTAGGAATATCTTCGTGAAAATGGGGGAATCTAGAAGGAGACGATTAATACAGGTATAAGTAGAATCCCCTTTCTCACGAAGGGTTCTACTTATAGCTGTATTAATCGGCAGAGCTCAATGTCATCGTTCTATTACAGTATAAATTAACTTACTCATGCAATTATACTTAATACACCACTTTCATACAAAGAAATGTATATATATATGCTAAAATAAAAAAATACAAAATTTACACCCCCCTTTACATGCTTTTTCATTTTATTTTTTAGACAGCTTACTCCTCTTCCCTCTCAAATCTTCTAAGAACAACAAATATTCAAAGAGGAATTCAAGATACTTTAAGACCAACCTCTACCCTTACCCCTTTTAGTCCCTAACACTCTTTATGTAAATTGGAATCGCACCAATCCCCGAAAGATCAAACCTTTTCGTGCCCTGTACACTTCTACATATACTATAAAGATAAGCTAAGTTTCAAGCTAATGGGCTCATACCTCATTTATGAGAATAATCTCTCTTTATAATTTCATTCTCACCTTATAAAATCATTTTTATACTCTCACTTTTGTCAGGATCCTTCCTGACCGTTTCTTCTTCCTCATGATTTTCAGCCTGAATTGGCCTCGAACTTAATCTTATATCATTTATCCCTTTAATCTCATCAAAAGAAAATCAACTTCCATCCGAAGCCTCCTTGAAATATTTCTTAATCCAAGCCCTTGGATCAGCCATTATTATTTTATCTTCAACCTTAACATTTTTTATTCCAATAGTCTCGCTCTCATTTATTTCCTTAGCTCTTCTCCTTAAACTAGGGGCCGCTCCGTTCCATTTTTGATTTCCCCAAGTCATAGAAGGTCTTAATTGAACCCAGATTATTATTCTCATAACAATCCAAAAACTTGCCCCAATATTCTTAATCTCTTATTTATCCTCAGAATATTACGCGCACACGCTTCTCTTTTTTGGCGGGATCTCTTCTGCTATCATTGGAGCACTAGGGGGAATCAATCAGACATCCCTCCGAAAAATCTTGACCTACTCATCTATTAATCATCTATCATGAATACTTTTCGCCATGCTTATTAATGAGACCTCCTGAATAATTTACTTTCTTATATACACTCTAATCTCGGCTTCTGTGGTCTTCCACTTCGCATCCACCCAGACATATTTTTTTCCTCACTTAATTAACGCAAATTACGGTCCCCTCCCTAAAATCATCTCATCTATAAACCTTTATTCTCTAGGAGGCCTACCGCCTTTTTCAGGTTTTATTCCTAAATGAATTATTACCCAAGAAATAATTCAATCATCCTTCTACTTACCTTTATTTATTCTCCTTCTTTCTTCTCTAGTAACTCTTTACTTTTACATCCGAATTACTTTATCCTCTATCTCAATTTCCTTTACCCAAATAAAATGAAATATCCCCCTTAAACCCCTTAAAATCCTCCCATCTCCCTTGTACACCTCAATCAATTTATTCGGACTTTTTATCCCATCCATACTTTTAGTTATCTAAGATTTTAAGTTAATTCAAACTAACATCCTTCAAAGCTGTCAAAAAAAGTAATAATCTTTTAAATCTTACCTATAATTGATAAGAAAGTACAACTTCTACTTAGATTTACAATCCAACGCCTTTAACCTCAGCCATCTTATCCTATAGATCACACAAAATTAGAGAACCCTTCACAATCATGATATTTAACGGAACACTGTGCATTAACAAAACAAAATACTCCGCTACCTTTCCAGAACAACAAGAAAATAAGGCATTTAAAAATAACCCATGTTGTCTTAATGAATACATATATAAAGTATAACAAGCCCTGAAAAAAGACAATATCCCTACTCTAAATATAATTAATTTCCTTCATCTAACCACTCTAATAATTAAACTAATCTCTCCTATTAAGTTTAAAGTTGGAGGAGCAGCTATATTTCCCGCAACTAATAAAAACCACCATAAACCTATATTTGGTATAACATTTAGCAGCCCTTTCCTAATTATCAAACTTCGACTCCCTAACCGCTCATAAACTATATTTGCTAAACAAAATAAACCTGAAGAACATAAACCATGACCTACCATCACTACTACAGCCCCATTTAAACCCCACCCTCCTATAACAGCCAACCCTCTTAATACTAAACCCATATGAGCCACAGAAGAATAAGCAATTAAAGATTTCATATCCACTTGACGCAAACATATTAAACTAATAATAACACCCCCTAGAATTCCAAGACTCACTCACACCCAACAAAATATTTTATTTACCTCTGAAAACACCCCCAAAATCCGAATTAAACCATAACCTCCTAACTTCAATAACACCCCGGCCAATACTATCGACCCCGCAACCGGGGCCTCCACATGGGCCTTAGGCAACCATAAATGAAATATAAACAGAGGTAATTTAACCATAAACGCTAACACAGAACAAAAATACCACAATAACCTAGTTCTCTGATAGCCAATTATTCCTGATAGTAATAATCCTATATTTAATCTCCCTTCACTTTTATATAACCTCAATAAAGAAGCTAACAATGGCAAAGAAGCAAATAAAGTATAAAACAATATATAAATTCCAGCCTGGCGTCAGAAAGTGTGTCTGACGAAAAGATTCGTTCAGCGATGAGTCCTTACTTTTCGAGAGATAAAGTAGGATTTGACGAATCACATCTAACTGAGATAATTACTTTCAGAGACACTGGCAGTTATCTCACGTTATTAAGAGAAGATGTACTGCCCATAACTGACAATACCTATTGCAAGATAGATGTATTGTTAGAAGCCTATGGAGGGGCTGTTATAAAAGTGCCTCTGCACAAAGTTTATATTGAAACAAGCTATTATACTGGTTATATTTCAGTGGGTATATCCAGTAGTGTATTTCCCATCAGGTCAGTGGACTTGTTGATAGGGTACGATATCCTTCATGCTGGTATATGTAAAGAACCACTTGTGATTGATAATAACACTGATGATAATTATGCCATTGAAGCTTGTAGAGAGAAACCTATTTTATTTCCTCTCAGCGCAATTACTAGAGCTATGTCAAAGATACAACAACCATCCTTGTCTCCTGTTGAGTTAGTGGATGACAATGATTTGGGGTTGAATATGTTGTTTAGTGACGCTCTGCCCCCCGGATCATTAACACTGACTCCACCCTGTCATCAACCTAGTCAGGACACAACTGACGTTAAATTTCTAACTCATGATGATTTAATCAAGGATCAGTTTGTTGATCAGTCACTGGAAAGACTGAGAGATATAGCAGTTACTGAGAGTGAAGCAAAGGATCTCGATAATTGTTACTATTATAGTAACGGTGTACTGATGGAGAAAAATACATGTAAGTTGTGGTTATAATGACATGTATGGTTATAATGACATGTATGGTTAAAATGACATGTATGGTTATAATGACATGTATGGTCATGGTGACATGTATGGTTATAATGACATGTGTGGTTATAATGACATGTATGGTCATGGTGACATGTATGGTTATAATGACATGTGTGGTTATAATGACATGCATGGTCATGGTGACATGTATGGTTATAACGACATGTATGGTTATAATGACATGTATGGTCATGGTGACATGTATGGTTATAATGACATGTGTGCTTATAATGACATGTGTGGTTATAATGACATTTGTGGTTATAATGACATGTATGGTTAAAATGACATGTATGGTTACAATGACATGTATGGTCATGTTGACATGTATGGTTATAATGACATGTGTGGGTATAATGACTTGTGTGGTTATAATGACATGTGTGGTTATAATGACATGTATGGTCATGGTGACATGTATGGTTATAACGACATGTATGGTTATAATGACATGTATGGTCATGGTGACATGTATGGTTATAATGACGTATGGTTATAATGACATGTATGGTCATGGTGACATGTATGGTTATAATGACATGTGTGGTTATAATGACATTTGTGGTTATAATGACATGTATGGTTAAAATGATATGTATGGTCATAATGACATGTATGGTCATAGTGACATGTATGGTTATAATGACAAGTATGGTTATAATGACATGTGTGGTCATGATGACATGTATGGTCATGGTGACATGTATGGTTATAATGACATGTATGGTCATGGTGACATGTATGGTTATAATGACATGTATGGTCATGGTGAAATGTATGGTTATAATGACATGCATGGTCATGGTGACATGTATGGTTATAATGACATTCATGGCTATAATGACGTGTGGTTATAATGACATGTGTGGTTATAATGACATGTATGGTCATGGTGACATGTATGGTTATAATGATATATATGGTTATAATGACAAGTATGGTTATAATGACATGTGTGGTCATGATGACATGTATGGTCATGGTGACATGTATGGTTATAATGACATGTATGGTCATGGTGACATGTATGGTCATGGTGACATGTATGGTCATGGTGACATGTATGGTTATAATGCCATGTATGGTCATGGTGACATGTATGGTTATAGTGACATATTTAGTTATAATGACATTTATGGTTAAAATAACATGTATGATCATGGTGACATGTAGTTATAATGACGTGTATGGTTATAATGACATATGGTTATATTGACATGTATAGTTATAATGACATGTATGGTAAATGACATGTATGGTTATAACAACATGTATGATTATAATGACATGTAAGGTTATTATGACATGTATAGTTATAATGACAAGTATGGGTATAATGACTTGTGTTGTTATAATAACAAGTATGGTTATAATAACAAGTATGGTTATAATAACATGTATGGTTATAATAACATGTATGGTTATAATAACATGTATGGTTATGTATGGAAGACTACATTTTAATACTTGAGTTAAAAAAATAACAATATGCTAGGATAACTTACATCATGTTGTCATACAAGTCTGCTGGAGTATGATGGTGTATATCCCGCCAGCATTTACAAGTGTGTTACGGAGAGTGTAGTGGCGTATATCCCGAGTATATCTTCTATACCAGGTGTTGGTGGTGGTGTACAACTATCAGCCACAATATTCATACCATCACTACAGTTCCCTAACATGTTTTCTTTGCACTAATGAAACGTGTGGTTGCCTTCACACTCTTTTCCAGGCACTATCAACCCCCTCCCTCTGGTCACTGGCACTTGTATCAGGCCGCATCTGCGCTACGCAGGTACGATCAAGGTAGCGAGTGTTCTGAGGGATGGAGAGGTGCGCACACAAACTCACTCCCCGGCAGACAAACGTAAACTGTCGTCTCGGCGTCTATTGGAGCCTTTACCACTAAGGGCTGCCAGGTGTGGCGTTTGTCAAATTTTTATGTTTGTTCAATTCTGTATTTTCTCCTCTAAAAGTAACATCTGTAAAAGGATTGTTTGGCTCTTTGTGGAATGTAAGGCTGGTGGTGTGGATGTTGGTGGTGATGGTGGTGACAGGTGTTGCGTCAGTGACAAGGTTAGTGTTCTGCGTACATCATATCATTAGTAAGACGCACACGTAGACGGGAAGTGTGAGGCAAAGCTGCAGTAGAAAGGAAGGAGGAGGTAACAGTGCCACCAGAGCGCCAAAAGAAAGAAAAGATTCATATTGAGTATGAAGAAAAGAAATAGTATAAAATAGAGAGAGGCAATGTTGAGTGAGGAATGTAGAGAGAGCAGAGGGAGGAGCTGGCGTGCTTGTAAGATTATAAAGCAAGTCAAGCCAGAGACAACACAGAAATAAGCAAGATAACTTGGAACGAATAAGCAAGAATAAGACGGGAAGCTGATAAAGACAGTTTGAAAATTATATATCATCATAAGCAAAACTGAACCAAAGTTGGATGATTGGAAAGAAAGAATTTAAGTGGTTGAGGAAGAAACAGTGAGGAAGAATGAAAGGAAAGTACGTAAAGTGCTAGGCAAAATATTAAAAAAAGTCACATACAAGGAAGTGGAGAATTAGCGGAAGGCAATGTTGTCAAAACAGACTAACAGCTGCTAGACAACATCAACACAACGGAAGAAGAAGTGAAGAGGTCCTTACAAAGAACTTGATCTCACATAAACACAGGAACCAACCGGAACCTCTTCATAGGTGGTGAGAGAAAAACCATCATCACTATGAGACCCAAAAACAGTGGTATTTTACCAGTCCTTTTAATTAGGATATGTGACAGAAAGTCACATATCCTGATAAGGATACTGTCAAAAATTCTAGAGAAGATAGTAAGGAATAAATTACTGGAGCACTTGTAGAGAGTTCGAGAATTTACAGAAAATCAACATAGATTTAAGGATGGAAAATTCTGTCTTACGAATTTTCTGGAATTCTCCAAGTCATAAATATCAACTAAGAAAGACAGGGTTGG
This sequence comes from Cherax quadricarinatus, assembly GCF_038502225.1. Taxonomy (NCBI): domain Eukaryota; kingdom Metazoa; phylum Arthropoda; class Malacostraca; order Decapoda; family Parastacidae; genus Cherax; species Cherax quadricarinatus. Next base: position 67,331,144 of record NC_091297.1, on the reverse strand, counting down.
GTGGAGTGCATCTTCTTGGACTGTAGAAAAGCATTTGCTACAGTACCACACCAGGGATCAGTCCAGAAATCAGAGAAACGATGAAAGTGAGTAAAGGCAGCAAGCTCCAGTTACTCAGGTACTACATGAATGACAGAAGGCAGTGAGTAACAATGTATGAGACATCAAACTGAGAATAACTAGTGGAGTTCTGTAGGGGTCACTATTAAGATCATTACTGCTCTTAATTTATGTAAACAACCTACCATACGGGATTGAATCGTACGTTTCAATGTTTGCTGATGATGTAAAGCTAATGAGAAAAATGAGAAAAGGAGAGGACAGTGATAAACCACAGGGAGACCTCAACAGGCTATATGTAATCAAAAAAGTGGACTCCCGAGCTCAGTGCAAGCAAATGTAAGGTCATGCAAACTGGAGAAGATGAGAGCAGACCGGAGTACAGTGTGGACGGAGAGAAGCTACAAAAATCAGAATGAAAATGATTTGGAGTAAATATAACTCTATTCATATCGCCAAAATTACACACAACGTATAACATCAAACTTTATTAGGCCAGTCAGTGAGTTTGTGACCCCCAGCATGGAGTCCACATTTGACGAAACACATAAAAAAGTTTGAAAATGTTCAGAGGTTTGCAATCAAGTTAGTACCATCACTAACGGAAAGGCACTGTGAGGAGAGGTTGAAGGAACTGAATCTGATGACCTTTGCAGTGAGAAGGACAAGGAGAGACATAATTGTGACATACAAAATCTTAAGGAGACTTGATAGAGCATATAGAGACAGTTTGAATTAAGAAGACAGGATCATGTGGAAGGTGAAAACACATATGAGCAATAGGAACGTAAGGAAATATTTCTTTACTCTCAGGGTAGTTGAAAAATGGGATAACTTGGATAAGGAAGTGATAGAAGCAAACTCATTACAAAGCTTGAAGAGTAAATATGATAAATCCCAAGAGTACAGAAATCAATGATGTCAATCAAAATGCTCTAAATGAGGGCCAGGAGCTGAGTTTTGCCGCTCCCCCACAAACACGAATTGATGAATAAACACACACAAACACACACATATCAGAAATGGCACAAGATCAGATCTTGAGATGGAAATCACTGTTGAGATTGACGAGCAAGTATCACTGTGTGTGAACCTCGACCTAGACAGAAGAGAGGGCACAGTTGAGAGAGAGAGAGAGAATAAAACACGGTCGAAGGCAGCGAGGAGAACCGGTGAATGTAATGACAGGTGCAGAAGCTCTGCATCCATGGGGACACCATGCTACCATGCTCAGAACCAACTGTGTAGAGGCTCTGCCTCTGGGGACACACTAAGTTCAGACCCAATTAATCCCTCAGTTCCCAGTCCACCGTCCCACTCAAACATAATTAATCATAACATACCCTTCCCCACCCTTCCATCCTCCCTCACATACACCCATGGTCCCAATCCTTTACAGTGCAAGAGCCACCTCAACAACCAGCCCTTACCACCCCCACCCCCCACCCTCAACCTCTGCTTCCCCTTTTACCCACTTCTTTCCTTATACATGAGCAAGAACCAGGAGAAAACGATTCCAAATACCTGAGCATAGTAGCAGAAAGGATACATATACTGTTGTATGTTGGTGCAGATAGGTTAAGGAATAAGAGTGATAAACGGAAAAAACAAATATTAGAGGCATCCCCAGACACTGTAGCAATAACAGAGACCAAGGCTCAGGAAGGGAATTACGAATGCAGTATTCACAGGATATCAAATAATGAGAAATGACAAAAGAATGAAAGGTGGAGGAGCAGCAGTGGATCTTTGAGGATATGGATGAAATACATGGAAAGGAGTGGGAAAGACTACCTAACAGTGACACTCAAAATTGGGGAATCCAAGGTGATGATGGCAGTGATGTACAACCTACCACTAAACAATAGAATCCTAAGACAAAACTATGATGGCAACAACTAGGCTATGGTAGACACAATAGCAGAGGTAGCTAGAAGAGCCCACATGGGAAATGAAGAATTATTGATCATGGGGGACTTCAACTGTAAGCAAATTGACTTGGAAAGTCTGGAACAACATAGAGAACCAAATACGGCGAGCTCAGTTGCTGAAGCTAGCTTAAAACTTTGTGAGTCAGCATATCAGGGACACAACTAGGGGAAGGAGGTGACGAAGCAGCGTGGCTGGTCCTCATGTTTACCCCAAGTGTCTCTGATGTAGGAGACATGGGATATGAGAGGCCCTTTGGTATTAGCAACCATTCAGTTCTGAAGTCTGAATACCTTGAGGAAGTGAACACAGAGAAGAACACAGAGTAGGAAGGACAAACCCGGCTTCAGAAAAGGAGACTACGATGGCATGAGGCACTTCTCAGCAGAGTGCCATGAGAGAGTTGGACAGAAAGACAGCAAATGAAATGATGGAGTGTGTAGTTGAAAGGTGCTGGAAGAAAGAGGATAAATTCATACCCAGAAACAGAAGAAGCAGAAGAGGCAAAAGCTAAAAGTACAAGAGTAGGGAACGTCGGAGAATATGAAAGCAAGCAGATAAGCCAGACACGAATATTCATGGAATAGAAGGAAGGCTAAAGGACAGCTTGAGAATGACATAACATCGAAAGCCAAACCTGAAGCATAGTGAGCTGCCACATCAGAAAGAAGATGACTGAAGGATTAGGAAATAAAGCTGAAGAAGGAAAGAACGGAGCTCACTAGGAATGACCAGAAAATCTGTAAGGAGCTGAATAAAAGATTCAGGGAGGTATTTTGAGTGGAATCAGAACTGTGCCAGAGAGTTGAAGAGGTCGTGCATACCAAAAGATACAGGACAAAATAAAAACAAGGGAGAGAAAAGTAAAAAAAAAAACAAACAAACAAACCGCTGAGTGAGTTAGACACCTTAAAAGGTCAGTTGAAGCAAGACAGCTGCCAGAAGTCTGGAAAATAGCGAATGTAGTCCCAATATTAAAAAAATGGGAGAGGCAGGTGGTACTATAGGCCAGTGTCATTAATATGCAAATTGAGATCATTTTAGGAGATTATCTGGGAATACTGGGGGAGCACTTGGAAAGCAGCAGATTCATAAACTTCAGCCAGCACGGCTTTCAAGATGGTAAATCCAGTAAAATAGATCTGCTGGAGTTCTATGACAAGGTTACGAAAGTCAGGTAGGAAAAAGAGGGACGAGTGAATACCTTTTGGACCGCAAAAAAGGCGTTCAATATAGTACCCCACAAAAGACAAAGATAAAAAAATGGAACAGTAAGCAGGAATAAAGAGTAAAGCACTACTTAACAAGAATAAAACAGAGAGTTATTTTCTGGGAGGAAAGACCAAAATGGGTCAGTATTTGGACCAGTACTGTTTGTTGTGTATGTAAACGACATGACAGGAAATCGAGCCAGAGATGTCTTTACTCATAAATATTGTCGAACTACTTAGGTGTAAACTAGGAAAGACTACAAATGGATCTGGACAAGCTGCACGATTTGTCTGAAAAGTGGCTATTAGAATTTAACTCCAGCAAATGCAAAGTTATGAAAACCGGAAAAGAGTAAAGACGACCGGAGAAAGAGTACAAGCTCGGGGTGAGCATAATTTCTAGCATTTTCTTGCTGCACATATCAACAGAATAACCGCTGCAGCAAATACAAGACTGGCAAATTTAAGGGTAGCGTCAGAAGCATCAACAAGGAGGCATTCATGACCTTATACACGACATATGTCAGAACCATCTTGGAGCATGCTGCAGCGATATGAAATTTGCATCTGATAAAGCATGCAAAGAAGCTGGAAAAAATGCAAAGATTTGTCAAGAAATTAGTGTCGTAGTTGAGGGTCATGAACTATGAAGAAGGACCACAGTGACGTGATTACGACATACAAGATACTGAAAGGAGTTTATGAGGTGGACAAGTCGAGCTTGTTTGAGAAGCGGGTCTCAGATACACGAGGTCACAGCTAGAAGTTAATCACTCAGATGAGTCAGAGGGATGTTAGAACACTTCGTTAGCCTTAGAATGGTCAGGAAGTCAACTGACCAGACAGACAAGTGGTAGAGGTAGGATCCATACATAGTTTTAAGAGTGGGTTTGACAGGGCTCACACAGCAAGGACAGAGTGAACTCAATAGTGGCCAGCGGAGAGGTGGACACAAAAGCTGAGACTCGACCCTTGTAATCACTATTAGGGGAGTACACACACACACACACACACACACACACACACACACACACACACACACACACACACACACACACACACACACACATACACACACACACACACACACACACACACACACACACACACACACACACACACACACACACACACACACACGCACACACACACACACACACACACATGGTCATGGTACGTAATGTATCACAGTGGGCACCTGTGACGAGCGGGGTCCCACAGGGGTCGGTCCTAGGACCAGTGCTATTTTTGGTATATGTGAACGACATGACGGAAGGGTTAGACTCAGAAGTGTCCCTGTTTGCAGATGATGTGAAGTTAATGAGGAGAATTAAATCTGATGAGGACCAGGCAGGACTTCAAAGAGACCTGGACAGACTGGACACCTGGTCCAGCAAATGGCTTCTCGAATTTAATCCTGCCAAATGCAAAGTCATGAAGATAGGGGAAGGGCACAGAAGACCACAGACAGAGTATAGGCTAGGTGGCCAAAGACTGCAAGCCTCACTCAAGGAGAAAGATCTTGGGGTGAGTATAACACCGAGCATGTCTCCGGAAGCACACATCAATCAGATAACTGCTGCAGCATATGGGCGCCTGGCAAACCTGAGAACAGCATTCCGACACCTTAGTAAGGAATCATTCAAGACACTGTACACCGTGTATGTCAGGCCCATACTGGAGTATGCAGCACCTGTTTGGAACCCGCACTTGATAAAGCACGTCAAGAAACTAGAGAAAGTACAAAGGTTTGCAACAAGGTTAGTTCCAGAGCTAAGGGAAATGTCCTATGAAGAAAGATTAAGGGAAATCGGCCTGACGACACTGGAGGACAGGAGGGTCAGGGGAGACATGATAACGACATATAAAATACTGCGTGGAATAGACAAGGTGGACAAGGACAGGATGTTCCAGGGAGGGGACACAGAAACAAGAGGCCACAATTGGAAGTTGAAGACACAAATGAGTCAGAGAGATAGTAGGAAGTATTTCTTCAGTCATAGAGTTGTAAGGCAGTGGAATAGCCTAGAAAATGACGTAGTGGAGGCAGGAACCATACACAGTTTTAAGACGAGGTTTGATAAAGCTCATGGAGCGGGGAGAGAGAGGGTCTAGTAGCAACCGGTGAAGAGGCGGGGCCAGGAGCTAGGACTCGACCCCTGCAACCACAAATAGGTGAGTACAAATAGGTGAGTACACACACACACACACACACACACCTCACCAACAAGCAAGACTGGACCTCGTGCACACCCTGAGTAGCTCGAACACTGAGGACATAACATATGAAAGGCCCTTTGGAGCTAGTGACCACGTGGTTCTGAGCTTTGAATACTTAGTAGAGTTACAAATGCAGAGGGTAACAGGAGTAGAATGGGAGATGCCAAATTACAAAAGGGGGAACTGCACAGGTATGGAGAACTTCCTGAAGGAGGTTCAGTGGGAAAGAGAATTGGTAGGAAAGTCAGTAAACGAAATGATGGAATACGTAACAACAAAATGCAAGGAAGCAGAGGAAAGGTTTGTTCCCAAGGGCAACAGAAATAATGGGAAGACCAGAACGAGCCCCTGGTTTACCTGACGGCGTAAGGAGGCAAAAACTAAGTGCAGTAGAGAATGGAAAAAGTACAGAAAGCGAAGGACCCAGGAAAATAATGAGAATAGTCGAAGAGCCAGAAACGAGTATGCACAAATAAGGAGGGAGGCCCAGCGACAGTACGAAAATAAAATAGCATCGAAAGTTAAGTCTGACCCGAAACTGCTGTATAGCTACATCAGGAGGAAGACAACAGTCAATGACCAGGTAATCAGGCTGAGGAAAGAAGCTGGGGAACTCACAAGAAACGATCAGGATGTATGTGATTAGCTCAACACGAGATTTAAGGAAGTATTTTCAGTGGAGACAGAAAGGACTCTGGGAAAACAGAACAGAAGGGTACACCAACAAGGGATATACCAACAATTGTTGGATAAAATACACACAACTGAGGAGGAAGCGAAGAAACTGCTAAGTGATCTTGATACCTCAAAGGCGGTGGGACCGGAAAACATCTCTCCGTGGGTCCTTAGAGAGAGAGAGCAGAGACGCTGTGTGTGCCACTAACCACAATTTTCAACGCATCCCTTGAAACTGGGCAACTACCTGAGGTATGGCAGACAGCAAATGTAGTCCACTTGTTAAGAAAGGAGACAGAAACGAGGCACTACTCTATATACCAGAGTCACTGGCGTGTATAGTATGCAAAGTCATGTAGAAGACTATCAGGAGATGAGTGGTGGAACACCTAGAAGAGAACAAGATTATAAACGACAACCAGCACGGATTCATGGAAGGCAAATCTTGTGTTACAAACCTTATGGAGTTTTATGACAAGGTAACATAAGTAAGACAAGAGAGAGAGGGGTGGGTTGATAGCATTTTCTTGGACTGCAAGAAGGCCTTCGACACAGTTCTTCACAAAGGATTAGTGCAGAAGCTAGAGGATCAGGCACATATAACAGGAAGGGCACTGCAATGGATCAGAGAATACCTAACAGACCTAACAGGGAGGCAGCAACGAGTCATGGTACGTGATGAGGTATCACAGTGGGTGCCTGTGACTAGCAGGGTCCCACAGGGGTCAGTCCTAGGACCAATGCTATTTTTGGTATATGTGAATGACATGATGGAAGGGATAGACTCAAAAGTGTCCCTGTTCGCAGGCGATGTGAAGTTTATGAGGAGATTTAAATGAGATGAGGATCAGGAAGGACTACAAGGAGACCTAGAAGGGCTGGACGCGTGGTCCAGCAACTGGCTCCTCGAATTTAGCCCGCCAGATGCAAAGTCATGAAGATCGGGGAAGGGCAAAGAAGACCGCAGATAGAGTATAGGCGTGGCGGCCAAAGACTGCATACTTCACTCAAGGAGAAAGATCTTGGGGCTAGTATAATACCGAGCGCGTCTCCGGAAGCACACACCAGCCAGATACCTGCTGCAGCATTTGGGTGCCTGGCAAACCTGAGAATAGCGTTCCGATACCTCAGTAAGGAATCGTTCAAGACACTGTACACTGTGTACGTCAGGTCCATAGTTTAGTATGCAGCAGTTTGGAACCTACACCTGGTCAAGCACATCAAGAAATTAGAGAAAGTTCAAAGGTTTGCAATATGGCCAGTTCCAGAGCTAAGGGGAATGTCCTATGAAGAAAGGTTAAGGGAAATCTGCCTGATGACACTGGAGAACAGGAGGGTTAGGGGAGACATGATAATGACATACAAAGTACTGAGAGGAACAGATAAGGTGGACAGAGACAGAATGTTCCAGAGAGGGGACACAGAAACAAGGGGTCACAATTGGAAGTTGAAAATTCAGATGAGTCAAAGGAATGTTAAAAAGTATTTCTTCAGTCATAGAGTTGTCAGGAAGGGAATAGTCCCGCATGTGATGTAGTGGAGGCAGGAACCATTCATAGTTTTAAGACGAGGTATGAAAAAGCTCACGGAGCAGGGAGAGGGAGGACCTAGTAGCGGTCAGTGAAGAGGCGGGGCCAGGAGCTGAGTCTCGACCCCTGCAACCACAATTTGGTGAGTATAATTAGGTGAGTACACACACACACACACACACACACACACACACACACACACACACACACACACACACACACACACACACACACGCACACACAATGCGCGAAGCTTACGTAAACGAAATGTGCGACTGGAAATTTTATGATTCGTTATCAGGAAAGTCAAGGAAAGTGGTCAATGACCCTATGTTTGCCATATACCAGACTGATGATTGAGTATGCAGCACCACCATGGAACCCATGGTGGTGCTGCATACTAGAGGACATGTAGAGAATCAAAACAAGATTAATGGAATTGTGAAGAGAGAGTGAAAGAATTATGCCTAATAATAACCTTACATTTGCTGGGATTGAATTCCATCAACGACTTATCTGACCAATTTGTAGCCTTTCCCTTTCCTCATCTGTTTTTATTCTCCACATTAGTTTTGCATCATCAACAAACAGGGATACTTGTACATCAGGTTCAGTCCCTTTCAATATGTCATTCACTTGAACCAGAAACAGTACTGGTCGTAATACCAATCCTTTTGGATCCCCATGTGCTACTCTTTCCCATTCTGATATCTGTGATCCAATGGGGTATATTCCCTGTTATTCCTGCCTGCACTTCAAGTTTTACCACAGTCTCTTCTGAGGTACAGTATCAAATGTCTTCTTACAGTCTAAGAAAATGCAATCCACCCACTCCTCTCTCTCCTGTCTCTCTTCCGCTATTTCACCATAGAAGTCCAACTTGGTTTACATATTAAAGGGCTTTCTGCTTGCACACTTAAATGTCGTTCACCTTTGTACATAACATGTATCATGCTGAAATAAGGTATCTTATCTTACTGTATCTTGTTTTACCATCTCTGACACTACACTAGTTATTCCGGACTGTCTTCTACAATATCCCATCAAGTACACATATCAGTAAAACTTGTCTCTTATTTAACGCTCTTTACTTATTTTTTAAATATAGGGAATACATGTTCTGTCTACTAGATCTCAGGCAACAGTTCCTAGTATTGTGATTTGTTGTATATTTTGGCTAGTGTTGACACTGTCTCAGGTGTCACCACTGTGTATCCTGCTGCATCAAGTATTTCATTACCTCTCACCTGCTGTGAGAGGTAATTAAATACTTGAGTACACACCCAAGTATTTCATTACATACCTGAGTACACACCTCAGAGTGTCATCCAGCACCTATGGGTGTGTACTCTTTCCCCTAACCTTCCTGCTGTTACTCACTGTTTTAGATGAGAAGACCTTATTTAAAGCGTCTGTTCAACTTGAACCAGAATTTCGAGTAGTCTTTCGTGAGCTCTGCTCCTGACATCTTTAGTCAGGTTATCTAGTCTTTTACTCTTGTCTTCTTCAGTTGTGGTTGTGAAGCAGTTTTGGTTCAAACTTGTCCTTTGCTGCTACGTCATTCTCTAATTGTCTTTCAGCCTCTCTCCTCTTCCTCGCCTTTTTCGTTTATGGCTAACCTGGTCACTTCTCTGTTCTAATATGTCCCTCGCATACTTTTTTTTTTTTTTTTTTTTTTTTTTTTTTGGACTGTTTTGTGTTTCTTCTGTTGCCTCTCTGCATCTTTTACTGAACTAAGGCTCTTCTTGTCTTTGCTATTTAATCTTCTTCTTCTTCAGAGTATAAAGTTCTGCTCTACTAGCTACTCATTCTCATCCACTAACTTATCTTTCAGGTAACTTTCCCACTCAACTCCATTCAGGATTTCTCTCCACATTTTGAAGTTCCTCTATCTTGCTGCTCTTCCCTCTACCTCCCATTATCTTGGCTGCTACCACCCAGGAGGGAGTCTGGGCTCTTACATTCTATTTCACCTATGTCGGACGTACTTATCATAAATATTGGCTCCAGTGTTACTGGCTCAACACCTCTCTCTCTCTCTCTCTCTCTCTCTCTCTCTCTCTCTCTCTCTCTCTCTCTCTCTCTCTCTCTCTCTCTCTCTCTCTCTCTCTCTCTTTCTCATATGTCGTGTTCTTAACGGTCTGACTCAAAAATATTTTCAAAATCACCTCCATCAACCTGACCCACTGTTTCTGTGTCAGCATAGTTGCTGATCCCTGTATTCCCTGTATTATATAGCATAGCATATTAGTATCATCCATGTGCTTTAGATACGAGATCCCTTGTAGGCCTGTGGCTTTGTGTGACGTCACGTCATGTGTAGGCTCATACCTGTGCCCCGTCCTCACTCGGCGGCAGACCATTCAGCAGACAGGCAAGGCAGCTGGGCTCCATCCCTCACCATCTCAGACTGACAATATATTACCATCCAACAAGTGTGTCTACCTTCAACCTACGATATCTCCATTTAAGAACCCTTTACGATAAATGGTGGCATCGGAGGGCCTGTAATTCTGACGATTACAGCGATTTCTGGAGATAAATTTTCGACCAGCAAGACGGCCATTTCGTGTCACCAGTAGGCCTACCGAGGTTCACCCCAGCCAGCTACCTCAAGTCAGCTACTCGCCCAAGCTCCTACCAGCTTCTACATTATTCACTGGTCAGTCTCTTTGTATTAGTGTTTTCTGCTTATTTGCATCACTCCCGAGGGGTTGACCCGAGTTTGCAAAATAAGCCAGCTTCCAGTCTGTGGTGGGGGAGTCAGAACAACCGAGCCCAGTCGAGCCTAGTCTACTCCATCCAATTCCTTTGCCTGCCAAGCCAGCTTCCACCTCTGCTGTGCTCATCGTGTGAAGTTATCAAGCTATTCTGTGTGAAGGGTTAAGATAAGCCAGCTACCAACTAACCCAGTTGTCTTACCCCAGTACTCAAGCAAGCCACGTGAGTAGTCTTCATCGCTTGTGATTCAAGCTCCAAGCATTCTGAGTGCTCTTTTTCATCCTTGTGGTGTTGTAGTATTTTGTGGGTTGTTTTAAGCCAGTCGGCTTAGAATTATCTTCGCGGCAGTGTGGGTGTTCTCAGTGAGGCTTACGACGTTCAACCCATAAGCCCAGCCACTCACGATCACGTGTGTCGCACCATTGCCGGTCTCAGCCCTGTTAACCCACAAACCCAACTACAGTCAGCCATTACCTATTCACCTACTTCATTAGTGTTTTGGTGCACTGCTAAGGGTTGTAGCACCATATTTTTAAAGACCACATAGGGGGTCAAGAGCTAGAGTGTGTTCACGCCATCTTTATAAAGCCTTTTGTGTGTTTGTCTTCGTCGATGTAAGCGCAATTCTACGATCACCTGTGCAGAGGACAGCAGCAAGACCATATAAACAATCCATCAATCTCATTCTTCAAGTTGTTACAGCGATATTTTTTTTAGAGACATTTGCGAGTGTTGAGACATTTCTTTTGTGTTTCCAGTGAACTTTTTTCTTAGTGACATTCAGTGACTCTCGATCAGACTCAGTGTTTATCATGTACTGATTGCATTAATTTCTTTTAATCTCCTTAACTCAGTGTTAATTTTCGTGCATTATCTTATGTCTGTTGTGTTGTGTATCTTTTTATACACTTGAAGTAAGTACTTAGTGTTTCCTTTGTTGTGTGTGCAACATATGAGCAGTATAGAACTTGTGTTTACACTTCAGAATCACCTTGTGTTCTCAGTATTCCAGTGAAGTATTTCAGTAATTTTTCACCTCATATTCTGCATCACAACTCAGTGTTGTCTGTTATTTTTTTTTCTTCCCAGCATTTGTGTATTTTTATTTTGTTCCCTGTGTGTTGAACATTCTTGTGTTCATATTCTTCCATTTAGCCAGTGTCTAATTTGTCTTATTTCCACAAACAATAGTGTCATTATTTTACACAAGCAAGAAATAATTTTTTACAAAATTTTTCACACATTAAGTTTCATTGCAAGAAAATTCTAGTACTGTGTTTATATTGATGTGTTGTGTTCTGCATCACTGTAAGTGTTCAACCCTCTTTTTTGTTATGTGTTTTTAGCACCTATTATTTTTTATGTTTCATTGAACAAATTCACTCTTAGTGCAATTTTTAAGTTCTCCTTTTAAAGTAAATTGTTCTTTTGCTTGTTAAGTGTTGTTTAAGCTGCAGTTAAGAGTTAAAGTGTTCATTCCTTGATATATTTCTTTTCTTGTGTGTGTAATAATTTTTTTTATTATTGCACATTGACTCATTTTGCAATAATTCTTGCAAATATTGTGTTGCTATTAAAGTTTCCTTGCAGAAAATTTTATGAAGTACTTGTTGATTAGCAATTGTTAATTTGATATATTGCTACAGTTTATTACAGTGCAGTTTCTTATGCTCTGTTCTGTGCATAGTATTTTATTCTGTCTGTGTCATTTTATTTTATTTCAGTGAATTGTGTGTCTGTTTTAATTTTTGCACAAGTTTATTGAGTCCATTTTATCATTTTATTGTGTATTTCCTTGTTGCATTGAAAGTAAAGACAACTCACTGTGCCATCCATTCAATTTAAAGTAAAAGTTGAACAAATCAGATTTGAGTAAGTACAAGTTCTCTTGATTTTCAAAGTGTTGTTTATTAAGTTGAATATTGTTCTTGTGTGAGTTCTTTGCTTACTGTGTAACCTGTCAATTTTTAATTACTTATGCAGAATAGTTAAGCATTTTCTTCCATTTAAGCTTACTTTGTCATTCTCTCTATTTTTTTTTTTTTTTGACTTATGCCCTTCAGTATTTTCACTGAGAAGATGTCCCAGTCACTTTTGAACGTTCACTTAGTGTATCATTCCAGTCAAAGTCAATATGAATCAGTCCACAGTACCAATATTCCCTTACTGACTGAAAGACAATACCTAGCCCTTGAGCAATGTGTTTGTTCTCACAGCTTGTATCTGAGATTTGTTAAAGTGCTGCGAAATGTGAAGTTCAGATTAAGTTCCTATAGATCCGTGAATTACTTATTAACGTAGCCGAGCGGTCAGGCACTAGTAATTCTGTCACTCCCATCTGTGTTCCACCTACACCTTCAGACTTGCAGGATAGTGTTCCGTTGCCTCAAGTGTCCGGGGACACTCAGACTGCCTTGAGTGCACAGCCTATCCCTGCAATGACTGCTAGTTCGAGTAGTAGTTTCTCCACAGGGGATGCCTTGTCAGAAAACGATTACTTGCAACTAGTAATGCCATCTCTTGTTGATGTGACATGCTGTCTGCAGAAAGACGTCTCTGTTACAGCTAGTGTTCTCACTAAAGTGTCTGTTGTTGTTCCGAATGTTCCAGATGGTGACCCCATCCTAGTTGACAGTAATCAGTGCATTGTAAGAAGTTATTTTTCGAGTAACTTTCACATGTTAACGTTTGTAAGTGTAGTTTCTTTATAGCTGATACCTCGTGTCACTGTGTGCGACTCAGATTATCAGCATTGTTCACCGTGCTCATTTCTTTTCTCCTGTGCTTGCAGTTTGAGATAGTAGATTCGTTCTCCCTTGCTCATATTGCGTGTTATAGCGTTAATTTTTTCAACCGGGGGGAGTCATCCATTCCACCGAGTTTGTTCATTCCTCCAGTAAGAAAGAACTGATACCTTTATTCCAGAACAAACAGCCTACTGGAAGGTTAGCCAGGTGGACCTTGACTATCCAAGAGTTCAATCCCACTTTTGAAAATTTACCTGGCAAGTCGAATGTAGTCGCAGATGCTTTATCGCGACACGTTAGTGTAGTTACTGCAGATCCTCCATTTACTGTCGAGGATGTCAAAAATGCCCAAAGAACCGATCCCATGTGTTCTGGTGTGATTCGATTCCTGTTCCAGGAAGATCTTATTCTTACTGTGAAGCCACCAGCACCCATTAGTGACTTTGTAATGAGCCAAGAATTACTGTATCGAATAGTCGAGTTGAGTACTCCTAGCAGACGAGTTAGTAATTCCACAGTCACTAGTGATTGTAGCTGTATCTTTTGTAGATACTCGTTTAGATCTCCCTCAGTCAAGGCATGTGTTAGCCATTGCAGAGGAATTCGATCCTCCCAGAGATGATAACCATTTTGCATATGTAAACCTCACCCTCGCAGAATTGGGTTTAAATGTACATAGTCTGCATAATTAGATGTCCGAGATGAATGAAATTATCAACTGTGTGTTTTGTCATTAGTTGATCAGTTGTCAGAAATTTTCGTGTTCACGTTCCCTTCGTATTCTGGGAATTGACAGTAATGATCTGACTGCGCACCAGATGCCTTTGCTGTTAATTTCACCTTGTATATATATATTTATTCTTCCTCAGAACCCGTAGAGTGCATGAATACAGATCGATCGATCAATTTCATCCATATTAATAGTGTGCTGAAAATATCTAGCCTAGACAGGACTCGCAGCAATGGTTTTAAGTTGGAAAAATTCAGATTCAGGAAGGATATAGGAAAGTACTGGTTTGGTAATAGAGTTGTGGATGAGTGGAACAAACTCCCAAGTACCGTTATAGAGGCCAGAACGTTGTGTAGCTTTAAAAATAGGTTGGATAAATACATGAGTGGATGTGGGTGGGTGTGAGTTAGACCTGATAGCTTGTGCTACCAGGTCGGTTGCCGTGTTCCTCCCTTAAGTCAATGTGACCTGACCTGACTAGGTTGGGTGCATTGGCTTAAGCCGGTAGGAGACTTGGACCTGCCTCGCATGGGCCAGTAGGCCTTCTGCAGTGTTCCTTCGTTCTTATGTTCTTATGTTCTTATATTGTATAATGATTTGTTCTTATAGTTTGTAATGCATTACGTTAAAACTCATTATGTTAAAAGTGATTACATTAACACCCATTACGTAAAATTCATTTTGTTAATATCCAGTATGATACCATCCATTAGTTCTAAGTTATATATGAATTTGTTATTGTATAGAATCAGCCCAGAACCACCTGCCTGTTCAGCCTATAGTATGGTAGTGTATGTCGAGACGACATACGTAACATGACCGAGCTGTCAGCATAGTTGCTGATCCCTGTATTATATAGCATAGCATATTAGTATCATCCATGTGCTTTAGATACGAGATCCCTTGTAGGCCTGTGGCTTTGTGTGACGTCACGGGATGCACATGTGTAGGCTCATACCTCTGCCCCGGCCTCACTTGGCGGCAGACCATTTAGCAGACAGGCAAAGCAGCTGGGCTCCATCCCTCACCATCTCAGACTGACAATATATTACCATCCAACAAGTGTGTCTACCTTCAACCTACGATATCTCCATTTAAGAACCCTTTACGTGTGTGTGTGTGTGTGTGTGTGTGTGTGTGTGTGTGTGCTCATCTATTTGTAGAAGCAAGGGTCGAATCAAAACTCCTGACCCCGCCACTTCGCTGGTCGCTACTAGGTCCACTCTCTCCCTGCTCTATGAGCTTTATCGTATCTCTTCTTAAATCTATGTATGGATCCTGCCTCCACTACATCACTCTCCAGACTATTCCACTTCCTAACAACTATGACTAAAGAAATACTTCCTAACATCTTTGTGACTCATCTGAGTCTTCAACTTACAGTTGTGACCACTTATTGCTGTGTCTCATCTCTGAAAAATCCTGTCCCTATCCACCTTGTCGAGTCGATTTCCCTTAACCTCTCCTCGTAGTACATACCCTTTAGCTCTGGGACTAGTCTTGTTGCAAACCTTTGAACTTTCTGTAATTTCTTGACGTGGTTGATCAGGTGTTGGTGCCAAACTGGTGTTGTATACTCCAATATCGGCCTGACGTACGCGGTGTACGGAGTCTTGATCTAGAACGATTCCTTACTAAGGTGTCAAAACGCTATTCTTTGGATTGCTATGCGCGCATATGTTGTAGGAGTTATTTGGTTGAAGTGCACCTCAGGAAATATGCTCGGTATTATGCTCACCCCAAGATCCCTTTAAGTGAGTGAAGTTTACAGTCTTTGGCCCCTTGTCAGGCAGAAGTGAAGACGGGGGTGTGTTTGATGCAGTTTTTTTTTTTTTTGAGAATTTTGTGTTTCCCAGACCTGAGAGTCATTTCCCATTTTCTTTTTGTTTTGTCTTGACTAGTTGCACCCGACTGGGTTCACCTAGCTAGTGAGACCTTTGGTCTCGGGGATGTTACGGAGTACTGTAAAAAAAATATTTATATAAAATAACGCTCCATATACAATGTCATTGTCTGTGTAGTATACTGAAAGTGGACATGTGTTATTCTCTGTAAGCGAACACGTTTTATTCCTGTCAGTGAGGCAGTGGCCAGGACAGAGCAGAAGAGAGGTGTGTTAAGTTCAGTACTAGACGGGTGGTGACGGGTGGAGTCATCATGTTTGGACGGTAGTTTTAGTAGGTAATTTTGGTAAGTTTTTTATTGTATACTATAGGTGTTTGTGTTTAAGTGCTCTCATGTTTATTTGTAAACTCCTAGTATGCAGAGGCCTGTGTTTTGGAGAGTATTTAACGTGTCCACTGTAGGCTAAGTAGCCTGCAGGAAGGTGGGGGGGGGGGTAATGGAGCCTCCCTGTTCATAAATGTTCATTTATTTTATTTAACTCATTAGTAGCAGTGTGCTAGTGAGCGAATGTGAACTGAGTCTGGTGGTTTTTTGTAGTATTTGTAAGTTGTATATAAGCTATTATTAATATAGATATATTTTTATATAGGTGAGTTTTTATCCTTCCTTCCTAATAATAATTAATATTGTTTAATATAAGGGCACATGCTGGCCCAAGGTTTGCTGTGTATTTCAGTGTAATTTTATAACCCCGAGACAACAGTGTGAGCAGCCTTTAGCAGCCAGCAACATTTTATCTAAGTTACGACATCAAAGTCGTAACACCCCCTAACGGGTACTCTGCAGTCTTCTTTGACCTACCCAAATCATGACTTTGCATTAGGTGGGCTTAAACTCCAGGAGCCAGTTACTGCACCAGGCTTGCAGCCTGGAGCCAGTTGCTGCACCAGGCTTGCAGCCTGGAGCCAGTTGCTGCACCAGGCTTGCAGCCTGGAGCCAGTTGCTGCACCAGGCTTGCAGCCAGGAGCCAGTTGCTGCACCAGGCTTGCAGCCTGGAGCCAGTTGCTGCACCAGGCTTGCAGCCTGTCCAGATCTTTTGTAGTTCTACCTGATCCTCTTCCGATTGAATTCTTTGCATTACCTTCATATCGTCTCCAAACAGGGACACCTCTGAATCTATCCCTTCCATCATGTCATTCATATATACCAGAAATAGTACCTGCCCTAGGATTAACCCCTGTGGAACTCTGCTCGTCACTGGTGCCCACTCGGGCAGCTCGTCACATAACATGACCCGTTGCCTTCCTGTCAGGTATTCTCTGATCAATTGCAGCGTCTTTCGTGTTATACATGCCTGATCCTCTAGCTTTTGCACTAATCTCTTGCCTTCTTACAGTCCAAGAAAATGCAATATACCCACCTCTCTCTTGTCTTACTTCCGTCATGTTGTCATAAAACTCCAGTATGTTTGTGACACAGGATTTCCCTTCCCTGAAACCGTGCTGGTTGTTGTTGATAAGCTCATTCCTTTCTAGGTGTTCCACCACTCTTCTGATAATCTTCTCCATGACTTTGCATATTATACTTGTCAGTGATCTTGGTCTGTAGTTTAATGCTGCATATCTGTTTCCTTTCTTAAAAATTAGGATTACATTTGCTGTCTTCCCCACCTCAGATAGTCGCACAGTTTCGATAGCTGTGTTGAAGATTGTTGTCAGCAGCACACAGCTCCTCTGCTCCCTCTCTCAGGACCCACTGAGAGATGTTGTCTGGTCCCACCGCCCACTTAGCAGCCTCTTCACTTCCTCCTCTGTTACGTGTATTGTGTCCAATGCTTGGTGCACCCCACCATTCTGGCTTTGTGGAGTCCTTTCTGTTTCCAATGAAGTGTGTGTACTCGCCTAGTTGCATTTGTAGCATGTGTGTATTCACCTAATTTTGGTTGCAGGGGTCAAGTCATAGCTCCTGGCCCCACCTCCTCACTGCTAGCTACTAGGTTCTCGTTCTTCCTGCTCCATGAGCTTTGTCATACCTTGTTTTAAAACTAAGTATGGATCCTCCCTCTACTACATCACTTTCTGGACTATTCCACTTCATGATAACTCCGTGACTGAGGTAATACTTCTTAACATCCCTTTGACTCATTCGAGTCTTTATCTTCCAATTATGACCCCATGTTTCCGTTCCATCTCTGGAACATACTGTCTCTGTCCACCTTGTATATTCCTCATAGTATTTTATATGTCGTTATCGTGTCTCCACAAACCTTCCTGTCCTCCAGTGTCGTCAGGCCGATTTCCCTTAACCTTTCTTGGTAGAACATTCCCCTTAGCTCCGGGACTAGTCTCGTTGCAAACCTTTGCACTTTCTCTAATTAATTAACGTGCGTGACCAGGTGTGGTTTCCAAACTGGTGCCGCATACTCCAGTATGGGCCAGACGCACACAGTGTACAGAGTCTTGAACGATTCCTTACTGAGGTATCGGAACGCTATTCTTGAGTTTGCCAAGTGCCCATATGCTGCAGCAGTTATCTGGCTGATGTGCGCCTCAGGAGATGTGCTCGGTATTATACTCACCCCCAAGATCCTTTTCCTTGAGTGAGGTTTGCAGTCTTTGGCCACCTAGCAAATACACTGTCTACAGACTTCTTTGCTCTTCCCCGATCTTCATAACTTTGCGTTTGGCGGGGTTAAAATCGAGGAGCCAGTTGCTGGACCACACGTCCAGCCTGTCCAGGTCTCTTTTAAGTCCTGCCTGATCCTCACCTGATTTTATTCTCCTCACTAACATCACATCATTTGCAAACAGTAACACTTCTGAGTCTGTCCTTTCCATCATGTCATTTACATATCCCAAAAATAGCACTGGTCCTAGGACTGACACCTGTGGACCCCCACTCATCATAGGTGCCCACTCTGACACCTCTTCACGTATCTTGGCTCGTTGTTGCCTTCCTGTCAGGTATTCTTTGATCTATTACAGCGTCTTTCCTGTTATACCTGCCTGATCCTCTAGCTTTTGCACTAATCTCTTGTTTGGAACTGTGTCAAAAGCCTTCTTACAGTCCAAGGAAATGCAATTTACACACCCCTCTCTCTCTTTTGTCTCACTTCTGTCATGTTGTCGTAAAACTTCAGTAGGTTTGTGACACAGGATTTCTCTTCCCTGAAACCGTGCTGTCATTTATAAGCTTGTTCCTTTCTAGGTGCTCCACCACTCTCCTCCTGATAATCTTCTCCATGACTTTGCTTACTATACACATCATTGACACTGGTCTGTAATTTAATGCTTCGTGGCTGTCTCCTTTCTTAAAATTTTTGACTATATTTGCAGTCTTCCATACCTCAGGTACTTGCCTAGTTTCATTGGATGTGTTTAAGATTGTTGTTAGTGGCACACACATCATCTCTGCTCCCTCTGTAAGGACCCATGGGGAGATGTTGTCCGGTCCCACCGTCTTTGAGATATCGAGTTCACATAACAGCTTTGTCATTTCCTGTTTGGTTGTGTGTATTTCATCTAACTCTTCTTGGAGTATCCCATGTTGGTTAACCCTCCCCCTCCCGTTTTGATTTCTGAAATCCTTTCTGTCTGCACTGTAAATACTTCTTTAAGTCTTATGTTGAGCTCCTCACATACTTCTTGGTAATTTCTTGTGAACTCCCCACCATCCTTCCTCAGCCTGATTACTTGGTCCTTGACTGTTGTTTTCCTCCTGATGAGGCTATACAACAGAGTCGGGTAAAATTTGACTTTCGATGCTGTCATTTTCGTATTGCCACTGGGCCACCCTTCTTATCTGTACATACTCGTTTTTGGCTCTTCAACTATTCTCTTTATTTTCCTAGGTCCTTTGTCTTCTGTGCTTTTTCCATTCTCTAGCACACTTAGTTTTTGTCTCCCTACTCCTTTGGGTGAACTAAGGGCTCGTTCTGGTCTTCCCATTATTTCTATTTCCCTTTGGAACAAGCCTCTGCTCTGCCTCCTTGCATTTTCTTTTCACATAATCGATCATTTCGTTTACTGACTTTTCTACCAATTCTCTCTCTCCCAATGAACCTCTTGTAGAAAGTTCCTCATGCCTGTGTAGTCTCTCCTTTTGTAGTTTGGCTTCTGCCATCATACTCCTGCTACCCTCTCCACTTGTAACTCTACTATGTATTCAAAGCAGAGAACCATGTGATCACTAGCTCTGAGGGGCTTTTCGTACATGACGTCCTTGACGTCTGAACTGCTCAAGGTGAATACGAGGTCCAGTCTTACTGGTTCATCCTTCCCTCTCTCTCTCTCTCTGACAGTGTCCCTAACATGTTGATGCATGAGGTTTTCCAGTACCACATCCACCATCTTGGTTTCTCCATGTTTCGGGGCCCCCATTTGGCTCCAGGTTTTCCCGGTCAATCATCTTGTGGTTGAAATTACCCATAACTAGTAACTGTGCTCTCCCCATGTGAGCTCTTTTGGCCATCTCAGCTAGTATGTCCACCATTGATCTGTTGCTCTCTTCATATTCTTCTCTTGGCCTCTTGCAGTTCTGTGGCAGGTTATACATCACTGCAATTACCACCTTAGGGCTCCCCCTACTATGTAGTCTCTTTCTCCCATTGCATCCATTCCTTCCATTTCCTCAAGTACCCACCGATTTTTTTATGAGCAGTGCAACTCCTCCTCCCACCCGGATATGAGATCCTTTCCTCAGAATCTGTTATCCAGGTGGAAAGATTGCATCTGTTATCAACCCACTGAGTTTTGTTTCTGTGGATGCTATGATGTCTGGGGATGTCTCCTTGATTCTTTTATGCCACATCCTCACATTTATTTGTTATTCCATCTGCATTTGTATACCAAACCTTCAACTTCTTTTCCAAAACTGTGGTCATGAGGGTACACTGGGGTTGGGGAAGCAGGACACCTGGCGAGGAACTATG
>NC_091297.1:67295547-67308047 GCF_038502225.1 Cherax quadricarinatus | reverse complement strand
CGTAGCTCTGGGACTAGTCTTGTTGCAAACCTTTGCACTTTCTCTAATTTCTTGATGTGCTTGACTAGGTGTGGATTCCAAACTGGTGCTGCATACTCCAGTATGGGCCTGACGTAGATGGTATACAGAGTCTTAAACGAATCCTTACTGAGGTATCGGAACGCTATCCGTAGGTTTGCCAGGCGCCCGTATGCTGCAGCAGTTATCTGATTGATGTGCGCCTCAGGAGATATGCTCGGTGTTATACTCACCCCCAGATCTTTTTCCTTGAGTGAGGTTTGCAGTCTTTGGCCATCTAAACTATATTGTGTCTGCGGTCTTCTTTGCCCTTCCCCAATCTTCATGACTTTGCATTTGGCAGGGTTAAATTCAAGGAGCCAGTTGCTGGACCAGGCTTGTAGCCTGTCCAGGTCTCTTTGTAGTCCTGCCTGATCCTCGTCCGATTTGATTCTTCTCATTAACTTCACATCATCTGCAAACAAGGACACTTCTGAGTCTATCCCTTCCGTTATGTCGTTCACGTATACCAAGAACAGCACAGGTCCTAGGACTGACCCCTGTGGAACCCCGCTTGTCACAGGCGCCCACTCTGACACCTCGTCGCGTACCATGACTCGTTGTTGCCTCCCTGTCAGATATTCTCTGATCCATTGCAGTGCCTTTCCTGTTATGTGTGCCTGGTCCTCTAGCTTTTGCAGTAACCTCTTGTGAGGAACTGTGTCGAAGGCCTTCTTGCAGTCCAAAAAATACGCAGTCGTGTGTGTGTGTGTGTGTGTGTGTGTGTGTGTGTGTGCGTGTGTCTGTGTGTGTGCGTGTGTCTGTGTGTGTGTGTGTGTGTGTGTATTGTTAACTTGTGCTAGAGAATAGATTCAGCTTAGTATGAGTTATCGCGAGACTATATATGGCAACATTCACCTGGGCAGCAGTACAGTGCTGCCACACGCACCACTCTGACAACATTCAACACATGAACGTGTCAGTGTGTGTGTGTTGACATGCACAGTGTTGAGCTGACTGACACTCAGCAAGGTGGCCACTACGCAACACTGCTGACACTGTGTTGCAAGCTGTGTTCTTAACTCATGTTTTCAACGCCTAAGGCGCTCATGCATATATGAACGTTTTCTGTCTACGTTCTTCTGGCTCCTCTTTGTGTTATATTTGGTTCTTGACGTTGACAACCTGGTAACAATATTGATGCAGTAAAATAATGACAATAAAAAACCTTTCAGTAAAGTTTAGAGGTTAATTATTTCTACCCAGACACCCACATCCTGATATTACTGACATATACCGGCCATGTGGTCAGTATGTAGCACCATGTGGTCAGTATGTAGCACCATGTGGTCAGTATGTAGCACCATGTGGTCAGTATGTAGCACCATGTGGTCAGTATGTAGCACCATGTGGTCAGTATGTAGCACCATGTGGTCAGTATGTAGCACCATGTGATCAGTATGTAGCACCATGTGGTCAGTATGTAACACCATGTGGTCAGTATGTAGCATCATGTGATCAGTATGTAGCACCATGTGATCAGTATGTAGCACCATGTGATCAGTATGTAACACCATGTGGTCAGTATGTAGCACCATGTGATCAGTATGTAGCACCATGTGGTCAGTATGTAGCACCATGTGATCAGTATGTAACACCATGTGGTCAGTATGTAGCACTATGTGATCAGTATGTAGCACCATGTGGTTAGTATGTAGTACCATGTGATCAGTAACACAATGTGATCAGTATGTAGCACCATGTGGTTAGTATGTAGCACCATGTGATCAGTAACACAATGTGATCAGTATGTAGCACCATGTGATCAGTATGTAACACCATGTGATCAGTATGTAGCACCATGTGATCAGTATGTAGCACCATGTGATCAGTATGTAAAACTATGTGGTCAGTATGTAGCACCATGTGATCAGTATGTAGCATCATGTGGTCAGTCTGTAGCACCATGTGGTAAGTATGTAGCACTATGTGGTCAGTATGCAGCACTATGTGGTCAGTGTATAACATCATGTGGTGAGTATATAGCACCATGTGGTCAGTATGTGTCACCATGTGGTCTCGGTATATGAAATGTTAAGAATTTCTTTCAATTTCACTAATCACTTGTAGCTCCTCCTGTCTCTCCTAGTTCCTGTAAGAGTCCTTTAACTTAAGTTCGATGCTTTCCATTTCCCTCGTCAGCACTTCTTTCTAGATAGTCTAATGTTCTTGAGGAGCTCGGTGATTCTTCTTCGTCTTCTGTAGAGGGAGCGTCTTTCTCTCTCCAGTTTACTGCTCTTCTTCTTTCTTAAGGGAAGTTGATCCTTTCAAGGCACTGGTTTGGATCCATGTTATTTAGGATATCTTCCCAATATGTTTCATTTAGGACATGGTACCAGTTGATGTTCTTGTTGTTGAAGTTGTATTTGGTAAAGACACCTTCACAGCTACATTAATTTTGCTGATCAGGTTCGCTGTATGTGTAAGTCTGAACTTCGATTAAATTGTGAACGCAATTAGTTATTTATTATATTGTTATGTTTCTTACCAGGTCCTCATTATTTGTGGTCAAGTGTGTTTATCGCAGAGATTTAGTTGTTCATGTGTGTGTGACCTTCATCTGCACTGCCTCTAAGGTTTGTTTCTGCTATAATATTATGTGTTGCATCCTTTCATTTTGTGATCTTTAGGTTGATATCATCAAGCAGTAAGATGATTGAGGATGGAACTGGAAGGCTTTCCAGAGAGCAATTAATTTTCAGCAGCTGTTCCTTGAACTGTTAGGAGGTTGCATCTGGTGGCTTATTTACAACCACTAGGTTCTGATTCTCAATCTTTATTGTTAGAACTTCAACTACATCATTTGTGGTGTAGGTTAACATTGGTGCTCTTCTAGTAACTTCTAGTAACATTATTAACTTAGTTTCTGGTGAAATTATGTTTATATGTTCTGTTAATTTTTACCATTATATCTGTTAGTGTAAAAGAAAAAAAATATTGAAAAGACTTATTAAAAAAATTTAAATTTTTGACTGAGAGAGAGAGCGAGAGAGAGAGAAGATATACCGAGACATACACTTCTCTCTGTGTATATGTGTATTATATATCATGTTTGAGTATACAATGGGGAGGTGTATGCGGTGAGACACTGACGGGCGTCCAGACCTTCAACTTCTCTTTTTAAAAAGACCACAACTAAACATTAACATAAGTGTTTTACGCCCTTTATGCCCGGAGCGGCGCACACCTGCTTCATGTGTGTGTGTTTGTCTCAGTAGTATCAATTCCTAGTAACCAGTTACCAGTAACCAGTTACCAGTAACCAGTTACCAGCAACCAGTTACCAGTAACCAGTTACCAGTAGTATGACTTACTATCAACCGTTTGTGTGAATCACTTTACTCACTGACGTTACAGCGGACCATAGCATGTTTTTGAACGCTGCTCACCCTTACGAACCATCTCGTGAGTCAGTCTTAAGAGAGAGCAGAGAGGCCGGCCAGGCGTGGTGCTCCCCATATTTTCTCTCCAATATACGTACTTAACAGCCTACGTTCTTACCCAATCCACGTTTCTAACCCCCACATGATATGTGTGTGTGTGTATGTGTGTGTATGTGTGTGTGTGTGTGTGTGTTTGTGTGTGTGTGTGTGTGTGTGTGCGCGAGTGTGTATGTGTGTGTGTGTGTGTGTGTGTGTGTGTATGTGTGTGTGTGTGTGTATGTGTGTGTGTGGGTGTGTGTGTGTGTATGTGTGTGCACTCACCTAGTCGTGGTTGCAGGGGTAGATTCACAGCTCCTGGACCCGCCTCTTCACTGGCTGCTACCCGGTTACTCTCCCTGCACCATGAGCTTTATCATACCTCTACTTAAAGCTATGTATGGATCCTGCCTCCACTACATCGCTTCCCAAACTACTCCACTTCCTGACTACTCTGTGACTGAAGAAATAGTTTCTAACATCCCTGTGATTCATCTGTGTCTTCAACTTCCAACTGTGTCGACTTGTTGCTGTGTCCCATCTCTGGAACATTCTGTCCCTGTCCACCTTGTCAATTCCTCTCAGTATTTTATATGTCGTTATCATGATCCCCCTATCTCTCCTGTCCTCAAGTGTCGTCAGGTCGACTTCCCTTAACCTCTCCTCATAGGACATACCCCTTAGCTCTGGGATTAATCTTGTTGCAAACCTTTGCACTTTCTCTAATTTCTTGACATGCTTGACCAACCCACCCCTCTCTCTCGTGTCTTACTTCTGTTACACTGTCATAAAACTCCAGGAAGTTTGTGACACAGGATTTGCCTTCCATGAATCCAGGCTAATTGCGATTTATAATTTTGTTCCGTTCCAGGTGCTCTACCACTCTCCTCCTGATAATTTTCTCCATGACCTTGCATACTATATACGTCAGTGACACTGGTCTATAGTTTAGTGCCTCGTTTCTGTTACTTATCTTAAAAATGGAGACTGCATTTGCCGCCTTCCATACCTCAGGTAGTTAAAGATTGTCGTTAGTGGCACACACAGCATCTTTGCTCCCTCTCTAAGGACCCACGGGGAGATGTTGTCTGGTCACATCACCTTTGAGGAATCTAGCTCACTTAGCAGCCTCTTCATTTCTTCCTCGGTTGTATGTATTGTGTCCAACACTTGATGGTGTACCCCACCTCTCCGTCTTTCCGGAGTCCCACTTCTTTGAATCTCATGTAGAGCTTCTCACATACTTCTCGGTCGTTTCTTGTGATCTCCCCTCCTTCCTTCCTCAGCCTGATTACCTGATCCTTGACTGTTGTTTTCCTCCTCATGTGGCTGTATAACAGCTTCGGGTCAGATTTGGCTTTCGCTGCTATGTCATTTTTGTATTGTCATTGGGCCTCCCTTCTCACCTGTGCATATTCATTTCTGTCTCGACGACTACTCGCCTTATTCTCCTGGGTCCTTTGCCTTCTATACTTCTTCCATTCTCTAGCACACATGGTTTTGGCCTCTCTACACCTTTTTAGTGAACTAAGGGCTCATCCTGGCCTTCTTGGTAATACTGTTACCCTTGGGTGCAAACCTCTCCTCAGCTTCCTTGTATATTGTTGTCACATATTCCATCATCTCATTTACTGACTACCCTCCCAGTGCTCTGTCCCACTGAACCTCATGCAGGAAATTCTTTATGCCTCTGTAGTCCTTTCTCTTGTAGTTTGACTTTCGTTCATCCTGCCCTTCCTTTTTCCCTCTCCACTTTTAACTCTACTATGTATACAAAGTTCAGAGCCATTTGGTTAATGGCCCCGAGGGGCATTTTATATGTGATGTCCTCAGTATCTGCACTACTCAAGGTGAATACTAGGTCCAGTCTTGCTGGACCTAGTATTCATCCTCTCCTCTCTCTCTCTCTCTCTGGTAGTGTCCCTTATGTGTGAGTACATGAAGCTTTCCAGTACATAAATAACAAAAAAAGGCACAATACCGTGACTGGAACGGTACACAAATAACCCGCACATAACAGTGAGAAGCTTACGACGACGTTTCGGTCCGACTTGGACCATTTACAGTACCACCTCCACCAACTTAGCCCTCCTTGTTTCTGGACCCCAAGTGGCTCCAAGTTTTCCCAGTCAATTTCTTTATGATTAAAATCACCCACAATCAGTAGCTTTGCCCAGCTCGCAAGAGCCCTTCTGACCACTTCAGCCAATGTGTCAACCATCGCTCCGGTACTCTCATCATACTCTTGCCTTTGCCTCCTGTTGTTCTGTGGTGGGTTATACATCACTGCAATTACCACCTTGGGACCTCCAGGCTGAAGTGTTCCTATTATGTAGTCTCTTGCTTCTCCTCTGCCTCCTCCAGCTCATCAAAATCCCAATGTGTTTTGATGAGCAGTGTCACTCCTCCACCCCCTCTATCTTTCTTCAGGATCTGATTTCCCGTTGGATAGAGGGCATCATTTCCGTGAGCTTGGTATCGGTGAGAGCTATGATGTCCAGTGATGCGTCTGTGATTCTTTCATGCCATTCCTCCCAATTATTCGCTATTCCATCAGCGTTTGTATACCATACCTTCAGTTTCCTCTCCAATACTGTGTTCTAGGGGGTCTGTGGGGTTGGGGGGCCTGGTAGTGTGCTGTGGGTTCCTACAGCATATTGTGAGGTGGGGGCTGTAAGTGTGGACTGTGGTTTTGATTTGGGATACCATGTTTGGCTGTGGGGTTCTGATGGTGGTTCTGTGTGCTGGCACTTGTTGCTCTGTCCAGCTCTGGTTGTCCTCACCATGTCATAGAACTCCAGTAGGTTTGTGACACAGGATTTCCTGTCCCTGAAACCATGTTGGCTGCTGTTGATGAGATCATTCCTTTTTAGGTGTTCCACCACTCTTCTTCAGATAATCCTCTCCATTACTTTGAATACTACACATGTCACTGACACTGGTCTGTAGTTTAGTGCTTCATGTCTGTCTCCTTTTTTAAAGATTTG
This sequence comes from Cherax quadricarinatus, assembly GCF_038502225.1. Lineage (NCBI taxonomy): Eukaryota > Metazoa > Arthropoda > Malacostraca > Decapoda > Parastacidae > Cherax > Cherax quadricarinatus. Next base: position 67,301,584 of record NC_091297.1, on the reverse strand, counting down.
GACTACATTTGCTGTAGCTTTGGGTCAGATTTGGCTTTCGCTGCTATGTCGTTTTCATATTGTCGTTGGGCCTCCCTTCTTATCTGTGCAAATTATTTTCTGGCTCTACGACTGCTCTCCTTATTCTCCTGGGTCCTTTGCCTTCTATATTTCTTCCATTCCCTAGCACACTTGGTTTTTGCCTCCCTGCAGATTTAGGTGAACCATGAGCTCATCCTGGCTTGTTCATTATTCCTGTTACCCTTGGGTACAAACCTCTCCTCAGCTTCCTTGCACATTGTTGCTACATATTCCATCATCTCATTAACTGGCTTCCCTGCCAGCTCTCTGTTCCACTGAACCCCCTTCAGGAAGTTCCTCATTCTCGTGTAGTCCCCTTTCTTGTAGTTTGGCTTCATTCGTCCTGGCCTTCCTGCTTCCCCCTCCACTGTGTATTCGAAGCTTAAAACCACATGATCGCTGGCCCCAAGGGGTCTTTCATATGTGATGTCCTCAATATCTGCACTACTCAAGGTGAATACTAAGTCCAGTTTTGCTGGTTCATCCTCTCCTCTATCTCTTGTAGTGTCCCTTACGTGTTGGTACATGAAGCTTTGCAGTACCACCTCCATCATCTTAGCCCTCCATGTATCTTGGCCCCCATGTGGCTCCAAGTTCTCCCAATCGATTTCCTTGTGGTTAAAGTCACCCATGATCAGGAGCTTTGCTCTGCATGCATGAGCTCTTCTGGCCACTGCAGCCAGTGTGTCAACCATCGCTCTATTGCTCTCGTCGTACTCTTGCCTTGGCAAGAGTGTGTGTGTGTGTGTGTGTGTGTGCGTGTGTGTGTGTGTGTGTGTGTGTTTTTGTGTGTTTGTATGTGTGTGTGTGAGTGTGTGTGTATATGTGTGTGTGTGTGTGTGTGTGTATGTGTGTGTGTGTATGTATGTGTGTGTATGTGTGTGTATGTGTGTGTATGTGTGTGTGTGTGTGTGTGTGCGTGTGTGTGTGTACTCACCTGTTTGTGGTTGCAGGGGTCGAGTCATAGCTCCTGGCCCCCCCTCTTCGCTGATTGCTACTAGGTCCTCTCTCTCCCTGCCCCATGAGCTTTATCATACCTCGCCTTAAAACTATGTATGGTTCCCGCCTCCACTACGTCACTTTCTAGGCTATTCCACGGCCTGACTACTCTATGACTTAAGAAATACTTCCTAACATCCCTTTGATTCATCTGAGTCTAAAACTTCCAATTGTGACCTCTTGTGTCTGTGTCCCTTCTCTGGAACATCCCGTCTTTGTCTACCTTGTCTATTCCGCGCATTATTTTATGTGATTATCATGTCTCCCCTGACCCTCCTGTCCTCCAATGTCGTCAGGCCGATTTCCCTCAAGCTTTCTTCGTAGGACAATCCCCTTAGCTCTTGGACTAGTCTTGTTTCAAACCTTTGCACTTTCTCTAATTTCTTGACGTGCTTGACTAGGTGTGGATTCCAAACTGGTGCTGCATACTCCAGTATTGGCCTGACGTAAATGGTATACAGAGTCTTGAATGAATCCTTACTGAGGTATCGGAACACTATCCGTAGGTTTGCCAGGCGCCCGTATGCTGCAGCAGTTATCTGATTGATGTGTGCCTCAGGAGATATGCTCGGTGTTATACTCACCCCCAGGTCTTTTTCCTTGAGCGAGGTTTGCAGTCTTTGGCCATCTAAACTATATTGTGTCTGCAGTCTTCTTTGCCCTTCCCCAATCTTCATGACTGCATTTGGCAGGGTTAAACTGAAGGAGCCAGTTGCTGGACCAGGCTTGTAGCCTATCCAGGTCTCTTTGTAGTCCTGCCTGATTCTCATCCGACTTGATTCTTCTCATTAACTTCACATCATCTGCAAACAAGGACACTTCTGAGTCTATCCCTTCCGTTATGTCATTCACATATATCAAGAACAGCACAGGTCCTAGGACTGACCCCTGTGAAACCCCTCTTGTCATAGGCGCCCACTCTGACACCTCGTCACGTACCATGACGCGTTGTTGCCTCCCTGTCAGGTATCTCTGATCCATTGCAGTGCCTTTCCTGTTATGTGTGCCTGATCATCTAGCTTTTGCAGTAACCTCTTGTGAGGAACTGTGTCGAAGGCCTTCTTGCAGTCCAAAAAAATACAGTCGATCCACCCCTCTCTCTCTTGTCTTACTTCTGTCACCTTGTCATAAAACTCCAGTAGGTTTGTGACACAGGATTTTCCTTCCCTGAAACCGTGCTGGTTGTCAATTATACACTTGTTTCTTTCCAGGTGTTCCACCACTCTCCTCCTGATGATCTCCATGACCTTGCATACTATACACGTTAGTGATACAGGTCTGTAGTTTAGTGCCTCATGTCTGTCTTCCTTTTTAAAAACTGGGACTACATTTGCCATCTTTCATACCTCAGGGAGTTACCCAGTTTCAATTGATGTGTTGAAGATCTTTGTTAATGGCACACACAGTATCTCTGCTCCCTCTTTAAGGACCCATGGAGAGATGTTGTCTGGTCCCACCGCCTTTGAGGTGTCAAGTTCGCATAGCAGCTTCTTCACCTTCTCCTTGGTTATATGTACCTCATCCAGCATTTGCTGGTGTACCCCCCTGTTCTGATTTCCTGGAGTCCTACTGGTTTCCACTGTAAATACTTCTTTAAATCTCGTGTTGAGCTCCTGACATACCTCTTGGTCGTTTCTAGTGAACTCCCCATCACCCTTCCTCAGTCTGATTACCTGGTCCTTGACTGTTGTTTTCTTCCTGATGTGGCTATACAACAGCTTCGGGTCAGACTTGACTTTCGATGCTATATCATTTTCATATTGTCGCTGAGCCTCCCTTCTTATCTGTGCATATTCGTTTCTGACTCTTCGGCTAATCTCTTTATTTTCCTGAGTTCTCTGTCTTCTGTACCTTGTCCATTCTCTAGTGCACCTAGTTTTCGCCTCCCTACACCTTTGGGTGAACGAAGGACTCGTTCTGTTCTTCCCATTATTTCTGTTTCCCTTGGGAACAAACCTCTCCTCTGCCTCCTTGCATTTTGTTGCCACATAGTCCATCATTTTTTGTACTGGTTTTCCTGTCAGTTCCCTCTTCCACTGAATGTCTTGCAGGAAGTTCCTCATGCCTGAGTAGTTCCCCCTTTTGTAGTTTGGTTTTCCCAACCTATTCCTGCTACTCTCTCCACATGAAGCTCAACTATGTAGTCGAAGCACAGAACCACATGATCACTAGCTCCCAGGGGCCTTTCATACAAGATATCCTCGATGTCCGAACTACTCAAGGTGAATACAAAGTCCAGTCTTGCTGGTTCATCTTCTCCTCTCTCTCTGGTAGTGTCTCTAACATGTTGATGCATGAGGTTTTCCAGTACCACATCCATCATCTTGGCTCTCCATGTTTCGGGACCCCCATGGAGCTCCAGGATTTCCCAGTCAATCTCCTTGTGATTGAAATCACCCATAACTAGTAACTTTGCTCCCCCCATGTGTGCTCTCCTGGCCACCTCGGCTAGTGTGTCGACCATTGCTCTGTTGCTCTCATCGTATTCTTCTCTTGGCCTCCTGCAGTTCTGTGGTGGGTTGTACATTACTGCAATTATCACCTTATGTCCCTCAGACTGGATTGTTCCTACTAAGTAGTCCCTTTCGCCCATGCCATCCATTCCTTCCATTTTCTCAAAACCCCACTGGTTTTTAATGAGCAGTGCAACTCCTCCTCCCCCTCTCCTCCCTCTGTCTTTCCTGAGGATTTGATATCCGGATGGAAAGATTGAATCTGTTATTATTCTGGTGAGTTTTGTTTCTGTGAGTGCTATTATGTCTGGGGATGTGTCCTCGATTCTTTCATGCCACTCCTCATACTTATTTGTTATTTCATCTGCATTTGTATACCACACCTTCAACTTCTTTTCTTTTCTGGGAGGTATATTGGGGTTGGGGAAGTGGGAGACCTGATAAGGAACTATGGGTGGTTGCTGTGGGGGTGGAGTTTGTAATGCCGTAGGTGGGGCATTGGATATGGCATGGGTGTTTTGGTTTAGAGTGTTTGGTTGCACTGGGGTTGACCTGGTTGGGGGCTTCTATAGGAAGTTGTGAGGGAGGCTGTATTATATCTTCTTCCTGGGTCTGGGATCTCCTGTCTGTCTCCTCCATCCCCTCTCTTTCCTCCTTTCGCCTTTGTACCATCTCTCTCCGTTTCTGCCTTTCTTCTTGTATTCTGTCGTGGTCGAGATACATCTTCCTGTATGCCGGCATGTCCCTTAATTGTGCTTTCTCCTGCAGGATCCTTTTCCGAGTTGATTCTGCCTTGAAGGTCACTTTCACTGGCCGGGTTCTTTTTTTTGCAAACCCCCCTATTCTTCGAAAATTTTCCAGCTGGGTCATGTCGTCTTCTCCTATTGCTTTTATGATGCTTTCAATTGTTTTTTTTTCCCTTGTTTTCTTCCTTCATATGTTTCCCCTTCAGCTTCCTAGAGCCCATACACAAAGACTGACCTCTCCCTTTCATTCTCCCACTGCATATCCTTGTGTATCTACTCATTCAGTTTAATTTCCTCCATTGCAGCTTTCCTTTCTTCAGTTTCACTAGCTAATGTACTTGGGCTCAATGGCCTGTCATTTTCCCTTCTCAGCTTTCCTTGGGCTCTGCTGTGGTTAGGACCTCCACATATAGCTTAGCTCTTTCATTTACTAGTCTCCTCTGATAGAGCTTCTACATGCAGTTTTGCTCCCTCTTTCCCTACAGTCCCCTTATTTGTGACTGAGGTAGCAGTCTCTGATGTCAATCCCAAAATATTCTTTAGTTCTTTAGGCTGTTTCAGATTTTTCAGTTCCTCTTCTAAACTCTGTATCCTGGCCTCTGCTGCTTTGACATGCACCTCCCACTTCCTGCTTTCCATATCTATCATCTCTTCCATTCTCATGCTAAGTTCTTCTAATTTCTTTTCCCATTCATGTTCCCTTTTTATGAGCTCTGCTGCCCATTCTTCCTTTGCAGCTTCCTCCTCCTGTCCCTTGGTTTTCCTTCCTGCTCTCTGGCAACCCATTTTTGTTTTATTTTGATTGCCTCAGAGTGGGAAACCTATGTAATTCTGTGTGTTAGGTTAGTGTGTTTGTCAGAGTGTGGGGGGGGAAGGTAGAGGAGGAACTGTGGCTATGTGAGAGAGGGGTGGGGAGGGGGATTTAGGGGGAATATGGGGAGTGGGAAGGAGGGAGAAGCAAGTGGGTGAATGGGAGAGGGAGAGGTGGGAGGAGGGAGAGGTGGGGAGGGGGAGGGTGGAAGAGGGAGGGGTGGGATCAGGGGAAGGAGTGAGAGGTTGGTGGGGGAGGGGGAGTGTATGTGTGAGTCTGTATATGTGTGTGTGTGTGTGTGTGTGTGTGTGTGTGTGAGAGAGAGAGAGAGAGAGAGAGAGAGAGAGAGAGTGTGTGTGTAATTATGTGTGGAATTATGTGTGGGTTTATTATGTGTCTGAAAAGTAGGTGAATTGTGCGTTGGAGTGTAATGTGGAGTCTCAGTGGTCGCTTGCCTGACCACAACCTCATGTGACCTGACCCCCCACCCTCCTGGGACTTGACCCGCACCTACTTACAATGTTGCCTATGCTTGTCCTGCCACCTAGCTTATAGTAACTTACTCGCCTTGTTCAATGGATTACCAATTGCTATTCCTTATTGAATACTTGAGTGCCTATTCTTTATCGTGCTATGAGAGTTGGACCATTCACAATCAGCTTGGCGGTTAATTGGAACCTGGAACCCCACACCCAAACAACCACTCATAGGTGAATACAGTGCTTGCAATGCAGTGTGTGTGTGTGTGTGTGTGTGTGTGTGTGTGTGTGTGTGTGTGTGTACTCACCTAGTTGAGGTTGCGGGGGTCGAGTCCGAGCTCCTGGCGTGTGTGTGTGTGTGTGTGTGTGTGTGTGTGTGTGTGTGTGTGTGTGTGTGTGTGACAGGAAAAGAGTGGTGAAGAGAGAGGTGGAGAGAAAGAGGGATAAAGGAGGAAGGGGTGGTGAGTTATAAAGAGGAGAGAGATGGGG
>NC_091297.1:67285547-67288047 GCF_038502225.1 Cherax quadricarinatus | reverse complement strand
CAGTGCAAGCCTGCATCAAGTGACGTAAGCTGCTCAGCTGATGGTGACACTATTGACAAAGACTGGAAGTCCCACACTGAGCTTAACTCAGGGGTAAACAACTGGTGGAATTCTGTCATCGCTAAGGTCCCACAGACTGACAGAGTTCAAAACACTACCTTTGGGAATTCTAACACAATTCCTCTGACCACCACAGAGGAAACAAATCCTCTTCCCAGCAATGTGGGAAGCCTTGGATCTGTTAATTCTCCTACACTTGACATCTCTGCTTCAGCCACTGCCAGTCTACTTGACAGTGCACATACCATCTCTGATCCTACACCTGTCAGCACACCTGCCGATACTATTCTAGAATCTGGTAGTAGTGTTTCGACAGCAAGTTCTGAGCCAGGAGTTTCTCCACCAGAGAACGGTGCAGTTAGTGATCAGGGAACTTTCACTGCACCTGATCACCTACTGCGCCGAAGTACGAACAGCAGGGACACATCTGTCAGAACTGGTAGAGGGCGGGGTAGAGGACGTGGAGGAGGACGTGGTGGAGGAAGACATCTACAGCCATCTCACCCTCCACTAACACAGTTCCAGCGGCAGAATCTGAGGACAAATCTGCAAAACACAGGAGGTGCAACAAATCCTAGTCCACCCTCCCAGGCACCTAGGCTGTGCTCTCGCTGTCACCAGAAGGGGCACTCTGCCAACAACTGCCTGCGAGATACCAGGTGTAACTACTGCTACAAGAAAGGACATAAGGAGGACCAGTGTCGGAAGAAAAGGGAACTTGACAGACAGGGCCACCTGTTTAGAGACCTGTTCTCAGAACAAACCAGCAGGATCTCTGAATTGGTAAACACTCTCACACGTCACCCACTTAGCTACTCCTATCCCAGCCCAGCAGGTGGGATTGGGCCTTATACAAGACCACAGACCTACATCCCTGCAGCTGCCTCAGTACCCTACCTCTCTCAAGGGCAGGGCACCTTACATTCCCTACACACCCACCACCTCAAGCTGACCACTTCATCATGAGGAGCCAGTCTATCAGCATCCTGTCGGCCAACATTAGAGGTTTCATTACTAATGTTGGAGAGCTCACACATAGCTTTGTGAACACTCGACGTCCAGACATGATAGCTGTTTGTTGAAACATTTTTGGATGACAGGGACTCCAGAAAATTTTGCAAGAATTGCTGGCTACACCTCATGGATGAGAAGAGACAGGCAAGGGCAAGGAGGTGGTGTTGCTGTGTGCTTCTCTAAAAGTGTTCATGCCCAGCACATAGATGTTGCCACCCCTACACATCTTGAAATGATGTTCTTCAAGCTCTGTATAAACACTAGTACCTCTGTACTAGCATGTGCAATGTACAGACCTCAGTGGCAACATGCAGACCCTATCAACTTCCTAATGGAAAATATTGACTCCCTTCTGCTACAACACAACTGTCAACATATTATAATTGTTGGTGACCTCAACCAGCACCTTATACAGAGGGACTTTGATGACCTTCTTGCAGTGTTTGACATGAGAAACTTTGTTGATTTCCCTACTCATATCTCTGGCTCCTCCCTTGACCCAGTAGTGAGTGATCTGGCAGAAGGCATAGTCACTTGTCAACCCCTCGGCTACGTTGGATCGTCTGACCACAAGGCTGTTTTTACCACACTTAAGATCCCAACAGAACGAGGTGAGGAGTCCACACGCACAACCTGGCTATGGGAAAGAGGTAATTGGCCAGCCCTTTGCTCTGAGCTCGCCACCACCGACTGGAATGCTCTTCTCCAGGGGGATGTTGACAACCAAGTGAAAGCCTTCACTGGACACATCCTTAATCTGCAACAAGAACACATTCCTCACCGGCAATATGTGACAAAGCCTACAGATCAGCCTTGGTTTGGCTTTCGTTGTAGAGAGGCTGCTACTGCTAAGTACAAAGCATGGCGAAGGTATAAGAGACATCCTACCACCTATAACAGGAACTTGCACATGCAAGCCTGTAGGCATATGGGTGATGTTCAAAAGTGGGCCATTGCTAAATGGGAGGTGGACACTAAAAGAAAGTTAGCATCAGGTAGGGTAGGCTCCAAAACCTGGTGGTCCCTGGTCAAGGACAGACAAGGTTATCTGCCTGATGAACTTATTCCACCTCTAAATCGACAGGATGGGACCACCTCTACTAGTAGTCAAGAGAAGGCGGACCTCTTTGCTGAACACTTTGCTACCAAAATGCAAGTTCCTGATCCAGCAAGGGACCCTCCTTGGCTAGCTGCAAGAACTGTGTCAAAACTGTCAGTGGTGACAATAAGGCAGGAGGAGGTGCATTTCCTTCTTAAATCACTTGACCAGGAAAAGGCTGTGGGCCCAGACAAGTTGAGCCCAAGATTGTTGAGAAGATGTGCAGACGAGCTAGCAGCACCTCTAACTCGCATCTTTCAGCACTGCCTAGTACAGTGCAAATGGCCCTCTCCATGGAAAGAGGCAAATGTAGTCCCTGTTCACAAA
>NC_091297.1:67243047-67280547 GCF_038502225.1 Cherax quadricarinatus | reverse complement strand
TGACAGAGTAGAGAACAGAGCAAGACGTCTCATCTCTCGCCTGGACCCATCCTGGATAGATCTGTCATTTCAGCAGAGCCTTCAACATAGGAGGGATGTGGGTGGCCTTACTGTTATGTACAAGGCCAATATTGTCAAAATACCACACTTGGATCCACTTCGAGGACAGCGTGAAACAAGCTTTATGCCACAAGACGGGCAGAAAGCAGCAACTTCACTCTGGCTGTACCCTTCTCCAGAACATCACTCCATCTGAGATCATATATACCCAGGATGACTCGAGTATGGAACACATTCGTACAGCATAATGATGTCAACGAGATAAAGTCAGTTGATCAAATGAAAATGCTGGCCTGGCCCACAGATGGCTCCAACTTCATCCTGTTCCGTACTTGTATGTCTCATAACAAAAAAATGCTTTCAAATGAGCTGATGTAGGTAACAGCTCTTCTTGCCAATAAAGTTAGGAATCCTTAACCTGTATATAGCTGTCAATAAAGCTAGGGATCCTTAATTGTTCAACCTTGTCAAACCTGTGTAGAGAGAGTGAGAGGAGAGTGGAGAGATGAGAGAGAGAGACAGAGAGAGAGAGAGAGAGAGAGAGAGAGAGTGAGGAGAGAGAGAGGTGAGAGAGAGTGAGAGACAGAGAGTGAGACAGAGAGAGAGAAGAGAGAGAGAGAGAGAGTGGAGAGAGAGAGAGAGGGAGAGGTGAGAGTGAGAGAGAGGAGGTGAGAGAGAGAGAGAGAGAGAGAGAGAGAGAGAGAGAGAGAGAGAGAGAGAGAGAGAGAGAGTAGGTGAGAGAGAGAGAGAGAGTGAGAGAGAGAGAGAGTGAGAGAGAGAGAGAGAGAGAGAGAGAGAGAGAGAGAGAGAGAGAGTGAGAGAGAGAGAGAGAGAGAGAGAGAGAGAGAGAGAGAGAGAGAGAGAGAGAGAGAGAGAGAGAGAGAGAGAGAGAGAGAGAGAGAGAGAGAGAGAGAGAGAGAGAGAGAGAGTGAGAGGGAGTGAGAGAGTGAGAGAGAGAGAGAGAGAGAGAGAGAGAGAGAGAGAGAGAGAGAGAGAGAGAGAGAGAGAGAGAGAGAGAGAGAGAGTGAGAGTGAGAGAGTGAGAGAGAGAGTGAGAGAGAGAGAGAGAGAGAGAGAGAGAGAGAGAGAGAGAGAGAGAGAGAGAGAGAGAGAGAGAGAGTGAGAGAGAGAGAGAGAGAGAGAGAGAGAGAGAGAGAGAGAGAGAGAGAGAGAGAGAGGAGAGAGAGAGAGAGAGAGAGTGAGAGAGAGGTGAGAGAGGTGGAGAGGAGAGAGTGAGAGAGAGAGAGAGAGAGAGAGAGAGAGAGGAGTAGAGAGAGAGTGAGAGAGAGAGAGAGAGAGAGAGAGAGAGAGAGAGAGAGAGAGAGAGAGAGAGAGAGAGAGAGAGAGAGAGAGAGTGGGAGAGAGAGAGTGAGAGAGTGAGGGAGAGAGAGAGTGAGAGAGAGAGTCAGAGAGAGAGAGAGGCAGAGAGAGAGTGAGAGAGAGAGAGAGAGAGAGAGAGAGAGAGAGAGAGAGAGAGAGAGAGAGAGTGAGAGAGTGAGAGAGAGAGAGAGAGTGAGAGAGAGAGTGAGAGAGAGAGTGAGAGAGAGAGAGAGTGGGAGACGATGGGACGATGGGACGATGGGACGATGTTGGCACCTGGAGAAGAAGTTGATATCCTTGGGGTGAAATTTGACTCCAAACTAACCATGAAGAACCATGTTGTAAATCTTGCAAACAACGCAGCCAGGAAGCTTACAGCACTTCGCCGTATCTCGCACCTGCTTGACAGTAGGGGTTGCAAGATCCTGTACGAGGCACAAGTACGCTCACACCTTGAGTATGCTCCACTTTCTTGGTTTGCCTGCCCCCCCTCTCATCTGCGACTGCTTGACAAAGTAGAGAACAGAGCAAGACGTCTCATCTCTCGCCTGGACCCATCCTGGATAGATCTGTCATTTCAGCAGAGCCTTCAAAATAGGAGGGATGTGGGTGGCCTTACTGTTATGTACAAGGCCAATATTGTCAAAGTACCACACTTGGATCCACTTCGAGGACAGCGTGAAACAAGCTTTTATGCCACAAGACGGGCAGAAAGCAGCAACTTCACTCTGGCTGTACCCTTCTCCAGAACATCACTCCATCTGAGATCATATATACCCAGCATGACTCGAGTATGGAACACATTCGTACAGCATAATGATGTCAACGAGATAAAGTCAGTTGATCAAATGAAAATGTTGGCCCACAGATGGAATCCAACTTCATCTATTCCCTACTTGTATGTCTCATAACAATAAAAATGCTTTCAAATGAGCTGATGTAGGTAACAGCTCTTAAGCTTGCCAATAAAGTTAGGAATCCTTAACCTGTAAATAGCTGTCAATAAAGCTAGGGATCCTTAACCTTGTCAAACCCTGTGTAGAGTGAGAGTGAGAGTGAGAGAGTGTGAGAAAGTGAGAGAGAGAGAGAGAGAGTGTGAGAGAGAGAGAGAGAGAGAGAGAGAGAGAGAGAGAGAGAGAGAGAGTGAGAGAGACAGAGAGTGAGAGAGAGAGAGAGAGAGGAAAGTATGGGTTGTCCTCCAGCTCACAACCCTCTCCACAAAATAGTATTTCCCATTCACTGAAAAACAACACTTTGTTTGTCTCTACAACCCAGCAGTCAGTAACACCCAGCAGCCAGTAACACCCAGCAGTCAGTAACACCCAGCAGTCAGTAACACCCAGCAGTCAGTAACACCCAGCAGTCAGTAACACCCAGCAGTCAGTAACACCCAGCAGTCAGTAACACCCAGCAGCCAGTAACACCCAGCAGTCAGTAACACCCAGCAGTCAGTAACACCCAGCAGTCAGTAACACCCAGCAGTCAGTAACACCCAGCAGTCAGTAACACCCAGCAGTCAGTAACACCCAGCAGTCAGTAACACCCAGCAGTCAGTAACACCCAGCAGCCAGTAACACCCAGCAGTCAGTAACACCCAGCAGTCAGTAACACCCAGCAGTCAGTAACACCCAGCAGCCAGTACCCAGCAGTCAGTAACACCCAGCAGTCAGTAACACCCAGCAGTCAGTAACACCCAGCAGTCAGTAACACCCAGCAGTCAGTAACACCCAGCAGTCAGTAACACCCAGCAGTCAGTAACACCCAGCAGTCAGTAACACCCAGCAGTCAGTAACACCCAGCAGTCAGTAACACCCAGCAGTCAGTAACACCCAGCAGTCAGTAACACCCAGCAGTCAGTAACACCCAGCAGTCAGTAACACCCAGCAGTCAGTAACACCCAGCAGTCAGTAACACCCAGCAGTCAGTAACACCCAGCAGTCAGTAACACCCAGCAGTCAGTAACACCCAGCAGTCAGTAACACCCAGCAGTCAGTAACACCCAGCAGTCAGTAACACCCAGCAGTCAGTAACACCCAGCAGTCAGTAACACCCAGCAGTCAGTAACACCCAGCAGTCAGTAACACCCAGCAGTCAGTAACACCCAGCAGCAGTCAGTAACACCCAGCAGTCAGTAACACCCAGCAGTCAGTAACACCCAGCAGTCAGTAACACCCAGCAGTCAGTAACACCCAGCAGTCAGTAACACCCAGCAGTCAGTAAAACCCAGCAGTCAGTACCACCCAGCAGTCAGGACCACCCAGCAGTCAGTAACACCCAGCAGTCAGTAACACCCCGCAGTCAGTAACACCCAGCAGTCAGTAACACCCAGCAGTCAGTAACACCCAGCAGTCAGTAACACCCAGCAGTCAGTAACACCCAGCAGTCAGTAACACCCAGCAGTCAGTAACACCCAGCAGTCAGTAACACCCAGCAGTCAGTAACACCCAGCCAGTAACACCCAGCCAGTAACACCCAGCAGTAACACCCAGCAGTCAGTAACACCCAGCCAGTAACACCCAGCAGTCAGTCAGTAACACCCAGCAGTCAGTAACACCCAGCAGTCAGTAACACCCAGCAGTCAGTAACACCCAGCAGTCAGTAACACCCAGCAGTCAGTAACCAGCAGTCAGTAACACCCAGCAGTCAGTAACACCCAGCAGTAACACCCCAGTAACACCCCAGCAGTAACACCCAGCAGTCAGTAACACCCAGCAGTCAGTAACACCCAGCAGTCAGTAACACCCAGCAGTCAGTAACACCCAGCAGTCAGTAACACCCAGCAGTCAGTAACACCCAGCAGTAACACCCAGCAGTAACACCCAGCAGTCAGTAACACCCAGCAGTCAGTAACACCCAGCAGTCAGTAACACCCAGCAGTCAGTAACACCCAGCAGTCAGTAACACCCAGCAGTCAGTAACACCCAGCAGTCAGTAACACCCAGCAGTCAGTAACACCCAGCAGTCAGTAACACCCAGCAGTCAGTAACACCCAGCAGTCAGTAACACCCAGCAGTCAGTAACACCCAGCAGTAACACCCAGCAGTCAGTAACACCCAGCAGTCAGTAACACCCAGCAGTCAGTAACACCCAGCAGCCAGTAACACCCAGCAGCCAGTAACACCCAGCAGTCAGTAACAGCCCAGCAGTCAGTAACACCCAGCAGTCAGTAACACCCAGCAGTCAGTAACAGTCAGTAACACCCCAGTCAGTAACACCCAGCAGTCAGTCAGTAACACCCAGCAGTCAGCAGTAACACCCAGCAGTCAGTAACACCCAGCAGTCAGTAACACCCAGCAGTAACACCCAGCAGCAGTAACACCCAGCAGCCAGTAACACCCAGCAGTCAGTAACACCCAGCAGTCAGTAACACCCAGCAGTCAGTAACACCCAGCAGTCAGTAACACCCAGCAGTCAGTAACACCCAGCAGTCAGTAACACCCAGCAGTCAGTAACACCCAGCAGTCAGTAACACAGCCAGTAACACCCAGTCAGTAACACCCAGCAGTCAGTAACACCCAGCAGTCAGTAACACCCAGCAGTCAGTAACACCCAGCAGTCAGTAACACCCAGCAGTCAGTAACACCCAGCAGTCAGTAACACCCAGCAGTCAGTAACACCCAGCAGTCAGTAACACCCAGCACCCAGTAACACCCAGCAGTCAGTAACACCCAGCAGTCAGTAACACCCAGCAGTCAGTAACACCCAGCAGTCAGTAACACCCAGCAGTCAGTAACACCCAGCAGCCAGTAACACCCAGTAACACCCAGCAGTCAGTAGCAGTCACCCAGCAGCCAGTAACACCCAGCAGTAAGTAACACCCAGCAGTCAGTAACACCCAGCAGTCAGTAACACCCAGCAGTCAGTAACACCCAGTAACACCCAGCAGTCAGTAACACCCAGCAGCAGTAACACCCAGCAGTCAGTAACACCCAGCCAGTAACACCCAGCAGTCAGTAACACCCAGCAGTCAGTAACACCCAGCAGTCAGTAACACCCAGCAGTCAGTAACACCCAGCAGTCAGTAACACCCAGCAGTCAGTAACACCCAGCAGTCAGTAACACCCAGTAACACCCAGCAGTCAGTAACACCCAGCAGTCAGTAACACCCAGCAGTCAGTAACACCCAGCAGTCAGTAACACCCAGCAGTCAGTCACACCCAGCAGTCAGTAACACCCAGCAGTCAGTACCACCCAGCAGCAGTAACACCCAGCAGTCAGTAACACCCAGCAGTCAGTAACACCCAGCAGCAGTCAGTAACACCCAGCAGTCAGTAACACCCAGCCCAGTAACACCCAGTCAGTAACACCCAGCAGTCAGTAACACCCAGCAGTCAGTAACACCCAGCAGTCAGTAACACCCAGCAGTCAGTAACACCCAGCAGTCAGTAACACCCAGCAGTCAGTAACACCCAGCAGTCAGTAACACCCAGCAGTCAGTAACACCCAGCAGTCAGTAACACCCAGCAGTCAGTAACACCCAGCAGTCAGTAACACCCAGCAGTCAGTAACACCCAGCAGTCAGTAACACCCAGCAGCAAGTAACACCCAGCAGCCAGTAACACCCAGCAGTCAGTAACACCCAGCAGTCAGTAACACCCAGCAGTCAGTAACACCCAGCAGTCAGTAACACCCAGCAGTCAGTAACACCCAGCAGTCAGTAACACCCAGCAGTCAGTAACACCCAGCAGTCAGTAACACCCAGCAGTCAGTAACACCCAGCAGTCAGTAACACCCAGCAGTCAATAACACCCAGCAGTCAGTAACACCCAGCAGTCAGTAACACACAGCAGACAGTAACACCCAGCAGACAGTAACACCCAGCAGTCAGTAACACCCAGCAGTCAGTAACACCCAGCAGTCAGTAACACCCAGCAGTCAGTAACACCCAGCAGTCAGTAACACCCAGCAGTCAGTAACACCCAGCAGTCAGTAACACCCAGCAGTCAGTAACACCCAGCAGTCAGTCAGCCAGTAACACCCAGCAGCCAGTAACACCCAGCAGTCTCAGTAACACCCAGCAGCCAGTAACACCCAGCAGTCAGTAACACCCAGCAGTCAGTAACACCCAGCAGTCAGTAACACCCAGCAGTCAGTAACACCCAGCAGTCAGTAACACCCAGCAGTCAGTAACACCCAGCAGTCAGTAACACCCAGCAGTCAGTAACACCCAGCAGTCAGTAACACCCAGCAGTAACACCCAGCAGTCAGTAACACCCAGCAGTCAGTAACACCCAGCAGTCAGTAACACCCAGCAGTCAGTAACACCCAGCAGTCAGTAACACCCAGCAGTCAGTAACACCCAGCAGTCAGTAACACCCAGCAGCCAGTAACACCCAGCAGTCAGTAACACCCAGCAGTCAGTAACACCCAGCAGTCAGTAACACCCAGCAGTCAGTAACACCCAGCAGTCAGTAACACCCAGCAGTCAGTAACACCCAGCAGTCAGTAACACCCAGCAGTCAGTAACACCCAGCAGTCAGTCACACCCAGCAGTCAGTAACACCCAGCACACCCAGCAGTCAGTAACACCCAGCAGTCAGTAACACCCAGCCCAGTAACACCCAGCAGTCAGTAACACCCAGCAGTCAGTAACACCCAGCAGTCAGTAACACCCAGCAGTCAGTAACACCCAGCAGTCAGTAACACCCAGCAGTCAGTAACACCCAGCAGTCAGTAACACCCAGCAGTCAGTAACACCCAGCAGTCAGTAACACCCAGCAGTCAGTAACACCCAGCAGTCAGTAACACCCAGCAGTCAGTAACACCCAGCAGTCAGTAACACCCAGCAGTCAGTAACACCCAGCAGTCAGTAACACCCAGCAGTCAGTAACACCCAGCAGTCAGTAACACCCAGCAGCCAGTAACACCCAGCAGTCAGTAACACCCAGCAGCCAGTAACACCCAGCAGTCAGTAACACCCAGCAGTCAGTAACACCCAGCAGTCAGTAACACCCAGCAGTCAGTAACACCCAGCAGTCAGTAACACCCAGCAGTCAGTAACACCCAGCAGTCAGTAACACCCAGCAGTCAGTAACACCCAGCAGTCAGTAACACCCAGCAGTCAGTAACACCCAGCAGTCAGTAACACCCAGCAGTCAGTAACACCCAGCAGTCAGTAACACCCAGCAGTCAGTAACACCCAGCAGTCAGTAACACCCAGCAGTCAGTAACACCCAGCAGTCAGTAACACCCAGCAGTCAGTAACACCCAGCAGTCAGTAACACCCAGCAGTCAGTAACACCCAGCAGTCAGTAACACCCAGCAGTCAGTAACACCCAGCAGTCAGTAACACCCAGCAGTCAGTAACACCCAGCAGTCAGTAACACCCAGCAGTCAGTAACACCCAGCAGTCAGTAACACCCAGCAGTCAGTAACACCCAGCAGTCAGTAACACCCAGCAGTCAGTAACACCCAGCAGTCAGTAACACCCAGCAGTCAGTAACACCCAGCAGTCAGTAACACCCAGCAGTCAGTAACACCCAGCAGTCAGTAACACCCAGCAGTCAGTAACACCCAGCAGTCAGTAACACCCAGCAGTCAGTAACACCCAGCAGTCAGTAACACCCAGCAGCCAGTAACACCCAGCAGTCAGTAACACCCAGCAGTCAGTAACACCCAGCAGTCAGTAACACCCAGCAGTCAGTAACACCCAGCAGTCAGTAACACCCAGCAGTCAGTAACACCCAGCAGTCAGTAACACCCAGCAGTCAGTAACACCCAGCAGCCAGTAACACCCAGCAGTCAGTAACACCCAGCAGTCAGTAACACCCAGCAGTCAGTAACACCCAGCAGTCAGTAACACCCAGCAGTCAGTAACACCCAGCAGTCAGTAACACCCAGCAGTCAGTAACACCCAGCAGTCAGTAACACCCAGCAGTCAGTAACACCCAGCAGTCAGTAACACCCAGCAGTCAGTAACACCCAGCAGTCAGTAACACCCAGCAGTCAGTAACACCCAGCAGTCAGTAACACCCAGCAGTCAGTAACACCCAGCAGTCAGTAACACCCAGCAGTCAGTAACACCCAGCAGTCAGTAACACCCAGCAGTCAGTAACACCCAGCAGTCAGTAACACCCAGCAGTCAGTAACACCCAGCAGTCAGTAACACCCAGCAGTCAGTAACACCCAGCAGTCAGTAACACCCAGCAGTCAGTAACACCCAGCAGTCAGTAACACCCAGCAGTCAGTAACACCCAGCAGTCAGTAACACCCAGCAGTCAGTAACACCCAGCAGTCAGTAACACCCAGCAGTCAGTAACACCCAGCAGTCAGTAACACCCAGCAGTCAGTAACACCCAGCAGTCAGTAACACCCAGCAGTCAGTAACACCCAGCAGTCAGTAACACCCAGCAGTCAGTAACACCCAGCAGTCAGTAACACCCAGCAGTCAGTAACACCCAGCAGTCAGTAACACCCAGCAGTCAGTAACACCCAGCAGTCAGTAACACCCAGCAGTCAGTAACACCCAGCAGTCAGTAACACCCAGCAGTCAGTAACACCCAGCAGTCAGTAACACCCAGCAGTCAGTAACACCCAGCAGTCAGTAACACCCAGCAGTCAGTAACACCCAGCAGTCAGGAACACCCAGCAGTCAGTAACACCCAGCAGTCAGTAACACCCAGCAGTCAGTAACACCCAGCAGTCAGTAACACCCAGCAGTCAGTAACACCCAGCAGTCAGTAACACCCAGCAGTCAGTAACACCCAGCAGTCAGTAACACCCAGCAGTCAGTAACACCCAGCAGTCAGTAACACCCAGCAGTCAGTAACACCCAGCAGTCAGTAACACCCAGCAGTCAGTAACACCCAGCAGTCAGTAACACCCAGCAGTCAGTAACACCCAGCAGTCAGTAACACCCAGCAGTCAGTAACACCCAGCAGTCAGTAACACCCAGCAGTCAGTAACACCCAGCAGTCAGTAACACCCAGCAGTCAGTAACACCCAGCAGTCAGTAACACCCAGCAGTCAGTAACACCCAGCAGTCAGTAACACCCAGCAGTCAGTAACACCCAGCAGTCAGTAACACCCAGCAGTCAGTAACACCCAGCAGTCAGTAACACCCAGCAGTCAGTAACACCCAGCAGTCAGTAACACCCAGCAGTCAGTAACACCCAGCAGTCAGTAACACCCAGCAGTCAGTAACACCCAGCAGTCAGTAACACCCAGCAGTCAGTAACACCCAGCAGTCAGTAACACCCAGCAGTCAGTAACACCCAGCAGTCAGTAACACCCAGCAGTCAGTAACACCCAGCAGTCAGTAACACCCAGCAGTCAGTAACACCCAGCAGTCAGTAACACCCAGCAGTCAGTAACACCCAGCAGTCAGTAACACCCAGCAGTCAGTAACACCCAGCAGTCAGTAACACCCAGCAGTCAGTAACACCCAGCAGTCAGTAACACCCAGCAGTCAGTAACACCCAGCAGTCAGTAACACCCAGCAGTCAGTAACACCCAGCAGCCAGTAACACCCAGCAGTCAGTAACACCCAGCAGTCAGTAACACCCAGCAGTCAGTAACACCCAGCAGTCAGTAACACCCAGCAGTCAGTAACACCCAGCAGTCAGTAACACCCAGCAGTCAGTAACACCCAGCAGTCAGTAACACCCAGCAGTCAGTAACACCCAGCAGTCAGTAACACCCAGCAGTCAGTAACACCCAGCAGCCAGTAACACCCAGCAGTCAGTAACACCCAGCAGTCAGTAACACCCAGCAGCCAGTAACACCCAGCAGTCAGTAACACCCAGCAGTCAGTAACACCCAGCAGTCAGTAACACCCAGCAGTCAGTAACACCCAGCAGTCAGTAACACCCAGCAGTCAGTAACACCCAGCAGTCAGTAACACCCAGCAGTCAGTAACACCCAGCAGTCAGTAACACCCAGCAGTCAGTAACACCCAGCAGTCAGTAACACCCAGCAGTCAGTAACACCCAGCAGTCAGTAACACCCAGCAGTCAGTAACACCCAGCAGTCAGTAACACCCAGCAGTCAGTAACACCCAGCAGTCAGTAACACCCAGCAGTCAGTAACACCCAGCAGTCAGTAACACCCAGCAGTCAGTAACACCCAGCAGTCAGTAACACCCAGCAGTCAGTAACACCCAGCAGTCAGTAACACCCAGCAGTCAGTAACACCCAGCAGTCAGTAACACCCAGCAGTCAGTAACACCCAGCAGTCAGTAACACCCAGCAGTCAGTAACACCCAGCAGTCAGTAACACCCAGCAGTCAGTAACACCCAGCAGTCAGTAACACCCAGCAGTCAGTAACACCCAGCAGTCAGTAACACCCAGCAGTCAGTAACACCCAGCAGTCAGTAACACCCAGCAGTCAGTAACACCCAGCAGTCAGTAACACCCAGCAGTCAGTAACACCCAGCAGTCAGTAACACCCAGCAGTCAGTAACACCCAGCAGTCAGTAACACCCAGCAGTCAGTAACACCCAGCAGTCAGTAACACCCAGCAGTCAGTAACACCCAGCAGTCAGTAACACCCAGCAGTCAGTAACACCCAGCAGTCAGTAACACCCAGCAGTCAGTAACACCCAGCAGTCAGTAACACCCAGCAGTCAGTAACACCCAGCAGTCAGTAACACCCAGCAGTCAGTAACACCCAGCAGTCAGTAACACCCAGCAGTCAGTAACACCCAGCAGTCAGTAACACCCAGCAGTCAGTAACACCCAGCAGTCAGTAACACCCAGCAGTCAGTAACACCCAGCAGCCAGTAACACCCAGCAGTCAGTAACACCCAGCAGTCAGTAACACCCAGCAGCCAGTAACACCCAGCAGTCAGTAACACCCAGCAGTCAGTAACACCCAGCAGTCAGTAACACCCAGCAGTCAGTAACACCCAGCAGTCAGTAACACCCAGCAGTCAGTAACACCCAGCAGTCAGTAACACCCAGCAGTCAGTAACACCCAGCAGTCAGTAACACCCAGCAGTCAGTAACACCCAGCAGTCAGGAACACCCAGCAGTCAGTAACACCCCGCAGTCAGTAACACCCAGCAGTCAGTAACACCCAGCAGTCAGTAACACCCAGCAGTCAGTAACACCCAGCAGTCAGTAACACCCAGCAGTCAGTAACACCCAGCAGTCATTAACACCCAGCAGTCAGTAACACCCAGCAGTCAGTAACACCCAGCAGTCAGTAACACCCAGCAGTCAGTAACACCCAGCAGTCAGTAACACCCAGCAGTCAGTAACACCCAGCAGTCAGTAACACCCAGCAGTCAGTAACACCCAGCAGTCAGTAACACCCAGCAGTCAGTAACACCCAGCAGTCAGTAACACCCAGCAGTCAGTAACACCCAGCAGTCAGTAACACCCAGCAGTCAGTAACACCCAGCAGTCAGTAACACCCAGCAGTCAGTAACACCCAGCAGTCAGTAACACACAGCAGTCAGTAACACCCAGCAGTCAGTAACACCCAGCAGTCAGTAACACCCAGCAGTCAGTAACACCCAGCAGTCAGTAACACCCAGCAGTCAGTAACACCCAGCAGTCAGTAACACCCAGCAGTCAGTAACACCCAGCAGTCAGTAACACCCAGCAGTCAGTAACACCCAGCAGTCAGTAACACCCAGCAGTCAGTAACACCCAGCAGTCAGTAACACCCAGCAGTCAGTAACACCCAGCAGTCAGTAACACCCAGCAGTCAGTAACACCCACCACACCGTAACACCCAGCAGTCCGTAACACCCAGCAGTCAGTAACACCCAGCAGTCAGTAACACCCAGCAGTCAGTAACACCCAGCAGTCAGTAACACCCAGCAGTCAGTAACACCCAGCAGTCAGTAACACCCAGCAGTCAGTAACACCCAGCAGTCAGTAACACCCAGCAGTCAGTAACACCCAGCAGTCAGTAACACCCAGCAGTCAGTAACACCCAGCAGTCAGTAACACCCAGCAGTCAGTAACACCCAGCAGTCAGTAACACCCAGCAGTCAGTAACACCCAGCAGTCAGTAACACCCAGCAGTCAGTAACACCCAGCAGTCAGTAACACCCAGCAGTCAGTAACACCCAGCAGTCAGTAACACCCAGCAGTCAGTAACACCCAGCAGTCAGTAACACCCAGCAGTCAGTAACACCCAGCAGTCAGTAACACCCAGCCAGCAGCAGTCAGTAACACCCAGCAGTCAGTAACACCCAGCAGTCAGTAACACCCAGCAGCAGTCAGTAACACCCAGCAGTCAGTAACACCCAGCAGTCAGTAACACCCAGCAGTCAGTAACACCCAGCAGCCAGTAACACCCAGCAGTCAGTAACACCCAGCAGTCAGTAACACCCAGCAGTCAGTAACACCCAGCAGTCAGTAACACCCAGCAGTAACACCCAGCAGTCAGTAACACCCAGCAGTCAGTAACACCCAGCAGTCAGTAACACCCAGCAGTCAGTAACACCCAGCAGTCAGTAACACCCAGCAGTCAGTAACACCCAGCAGTCAGTAACACCCAGCAGTCAGTAACACCCAGCAGTCAGTAACACCCAGCAGTCAGTAACACCCAGCAGTCAGTAACACCCAGCAGTCAGTAACACCCAGCAGTCAGTA
This sequence comes from Cherax quadricarinatus, assembly GCF_038502225.1. NCBI lineage: Eukaryota > Metazoa > Arthropoda > Malacostraca > Decapoda > Parastacidae > Cherax > Cherax quadricarinatus. Next base: position 67,267,621 of record NC_091297.1, on the reverse strand, counting down.
ACACCCAGCAGTCAGTAACACCCAGCAGTCAGTAACACCCAGCAGTCAGTAACACCCAGCAGTCAGTAACACCCAGCAGTCAGTAACACCCAGCAGTCAGTAACACCCAGCAGTCAGTAACACCCAGCAGTCAGTAACACCCAGCAGTCAGTAACACCCAGCAGTCAGTAACACCCAGCAGTCAGTAACACCCAGCAGTCAGTAACACCCAGCAGTCAGTAACACCCAGCAGTCAGTAACACCCAGCAGTCAGTAACACCCACCAGTCAGTAACACCCACCAGTCAGTAACACCCAGCAGTCAGTAACACCCAGCAGTCAGTAACACCCAGCAGTCAGTAACACCCAGCAGTCAGTAACACCCAGCAGTCAGTAACACCCAGCAGTCAGTAACACCCAGCAGTCAGTAACACCCAGCAGTCAGTAACACCCAGCAGTCAGTAACACCCAGCAGTCAGTAACACCCAGCAGTCAGTAACACCCAGCAGTCAGTAACACCCAGCAGTCAGTGACACCCAGCAGTCAGTGACACCCAGCAGTCAGTGACACCCAGCAGTCAGTAACACCCAGCAGTCAGTAACACCCAGCAGCCAGTAACACCCAGCAGTCAGTAACACCCAGCAGTCAGTAACACCCAGCAGTCAGTAACACCCAGCAGTCAGTAACACCCAGCAGTCAGTAACACCCAGCAGTCAGTAACACCCAGCAGTCAGTAACACCCAGCAGTCAGTAACACCCAGCAGTCAGTAACACCCAGCAGTCAGTAACACCCAGCAGTCAGTAACACCCAGCAGTCAGTAACACCCAGCAGTCAGTAACACCCAGCAGTCAGTAACACCCAGCAGTCAGTAACACCCAGCAGTCAGTAACACCCAGCAGTCAGTAACACCCAGCAGTCAGTAACACCCAGCAGTCAGTAACACCCAGCAGTCAGTAACACCCAGCAGTCAGTAACACCCAGCAGTCAGTAACACCCAGCAGTCAGTAACACCCAGCAGTCAGTAACACCCAGCAGTCAGTAACACCCAGCAGTCAGTAACACCCAGAAGTCAGTAACACCCAGCAGTCAGTAACACCCAGCAGTCAGTAACACCCAGCAGTCAGTAACACCCAGCAGTCAGTAACACCCAGCAGTCAGTAACACCCAGCAGTCAGTAACACCCAGCAGTCAGTAACACCCAGCAGTCAGTAACACCCAGCAGTCAGTAACACCCAGCAGTCAGTAACACCCAGCAGTCAGTAACACCCAGCAGTCAGTAACACCCAGCAGTCAGTAACACCCAGCAGTCAGTAACACCCAGCAGTCAGTAACACCCAGCAGTCAGTAACACCCAGCAGTCAGTAACACCCAGGAGTCAGTAACACCCAGCAGTCAGTAACACCCAGCAGTCAGTAACACCCAGGAGTCAGTAACACCCAGCAGGCAGTAACACCCAGCAGTCAGTAACACCCAGCAGTCAGTAACACCCAGCAGTCAGTAACACCCAGCAGTAACTAACACCCAGGAGTCAGTAACACCCAGCAGTCAGTAACACCCAGCAGTCAGTAACACCCAGCAGTCAGTAACACCCAGCAGTCAGTAACACCCATCAGTCAGTAACACCCAGCAGTCAGTAACACCCAGCAGTCAGTAACACCCAGCAGTCAGTAACACCCAGCAGTCAGTAACACCCAGCAGTCAGTAACACCCAGCAGTCAGTAACACCCAGCAGTCAGTAACACCCAGCAGTCAGTAACACCCAGCAGTCAGTAACACCCAGCAGTCAGTAACACCCAGCAGTCAGTAACACCCAGCAGTCAGTAACACCCAGCAGTCAGTAACACCCAGCAGTCAGTAACACCCAGCAGTCAGTAACACCCAGCAGTCAGTAACACCCAGCAGTCAGTAACACCCAGCAGTCAGTAACACCCAGCAGTCAGTAACACCCAGCAGTCAGTAACACCCAGCAGTCAGTAACACCCAGCAGTCAGTAACACCCAGCAGTCAGTAACACCCAGCAGTCAGTAACACCCAGCAGTCAGTAACACCCAGCAGTCAGTAACACCCAGCAGTCAGTAACACCCAGCAGTCAGTAACACCCAGCAGTCAGTAACACCCAGCAGTCAGTAACACCCAGCAGTCAGTAACACCCAGCAGTCAGTAACACCCAGCAGTCAGTAACACCCAGCAGTCAGTAACACCCAGCAGTCAGTAACACCCAGCAGTCAGTAACACCCAGCAGTCAGTAACACCCAGCAGTCAGTAACACCCAGCAGTCAGTAACACCCAGCAGTCAGTAACACCCAGCAGTCAGTAACACCCAGCAGTCAGTAACACCCAGCAGTCAGTAACACCCAGCAGTCAGTAACACCCAGCAGTCAGTAACACCCAGCAGTCAGTAACACCCAGCAGTCAGTAACACCCAGCAGTCAGTAACACCCAGCAGTCAGTAACACCCAGCAGTCAGTAACACCCAGCAGTCAGTAACACCCAGCAGTCAGTAACACCCAGCAGTCAGTAACACCCAGCAGTCAGTAACACCCAGCAGTCAGTAACACCCAGCAGTCAGTAACACCCAGCAGTCAGTAACACCCAGCAGTCAGTAACACCCAGCAGTCAGTAACACCCAGCAGTCAGTAACACCCAGCAGTCAGGAACACCCAGCAGTCAGTAACACCCAGCAGTCAGTAACACCCAGCAGTCAGTAACACCCAGCAGTCAGTAACACCCAGCAGTCAGTAACACCCAGCAGTCAGTAACACCCAGCAGTCAGTAACACCCAGCAGTCAGTAACACCCAGCAGTCAGTAACACCCAGCAGTCAGTAACACCCAGCAGTCAGTAACACCCAGCAGTCAGTAACACCCAGCAGTCAGTAACACCCAGCAGTCAGTAACACCCAGCAGTCAGTAACACCCAGCAGTCAGTAACACCCAGCAGTCAGTAACACCCAGCAGTCAGTAACACCCAGCAGTCAGTAACACCCAGCAGTCAGTAACACCCAGCAGTCAGTAACACCCAGCAGTCAGTAACACCCAGCAGTCAGTAACACCCAGCAGTCAGTAACACCCAGCAGTCAGTAACACCCAGCAGTCAGTAACACCCAGCAGTCAGTAACACCCAGCAGTCAGTAACACCCAGCAGTCAGTAACACCCAGCAGTCAGTAACACCCAGCAGTCAGTAACACCCAGCAGTCAGTAACACCCAGCAGTCAGTAACACCCAGCAGTCAGTAACACCCAGCAGTCAGTAACACCCAGCAGTCAGTAACACCCAGCAGTCAGTAACACCCAGCAGTCAGTAACACCCAGCAGTCAGTAACACCCAGCAGTCAGTAACACCCAGCAGTCAGTAACACCCAGCAGTCAGTAACACCCAGCAGTCAGTAACACCCAGCAGTCAGTAACACCCAGCAGTCAGTAACACCCAGCAGTCAGTAACACCCAGCAGTCAGTAACACCCAGCAGTCAGTAACACCCAGCAGTCAGTAACACCCAGCAGTCAGTAACACCCAGCAGCCAGTAACACCCAGCAGTCAGTAACACCCAGCAGTCAGTAACACCCAGCAGTCAGTAACACCCAGCAGTCAGTAACACCCAGCAGTCAGTAACACCCAGCAGTCAGTAACACCCAGCAGTCAGTAACACCCAGCAGTCAGTAACACCCAGCAGTCAGTAACACCCAGCAGTCAGTAACACCCAGCAGTCAGTAACACCCAGCAGTCAGTAACACCCAGCAGTCAGTAACACCCAGCAGTCAGTAACACCCAGCAGTCAGTAACACCCAGCAGTCAGTAACACCCAGCAGTCAGTAACACCCAGCAGTAACACCCAGCAGTCAGTAACACCCAGCAGTCAGTAACACCCAGCAGTCAGTAACACCCAGCAGTCAGTAACACCCAGCAGTCAGTAACACAGCAGTCAGTAACACCCAGCAGTCAGTAACACCCAGCAGTCAGTAACACCCAGCAGTCAGTAACACCCAGCAGTCAGTAACACCCAGCAGTCAGTAACACCCAGCAGTCAGTAACACCCAGCAGTCAGTAACACCCAGCAGTCAGTAACACCCAGCAGTCAGTAACACCCAGCAGTCAGTAACACCCAGCAGTCAGTAACACCCAGCAGTCAGTAACACCCAGCAGTCAGTAACACCCAGCAGTCAGTAACACCCAGCAGTCAGTAACACCCAGCAGTCAGTAACACCCAGCAGTCAGTAACACCCAGCAGTCAGTAACACCCAGCAGTCAGTAACACCCAGCAGTCAGTAACACCCAGCAGTCAGTAACACCCAGCAGTCAGTAACACCCAGCAGTCAGTAACACCCAGCAGTCAGTAACACCCAGCAGTCAGTAACACCCAGCAGTCAGTAACACCCAGCAGTCAGTAACACCCAGCAGTCAGTAACACCCAGCAGTCAGTAACACCCAGCAGTCAGTAACACCCAGCAGTCAGTAACACCCAGCAGTCAGTAACACCCAGCAGTCAGTAACACCCAGCAGTCAGTAACACCCAGCAGTCAGTAACACCCAGCAGTCAGTAACACCCAGCAGCCAGTAACACCCAGCAGTCAGTAACACCCAGCAGTCAGTAACACCCAGCAGCCAGTAACACCCAGCAGTCAGTAACACCCAGCAGTCAGTAACACCCAGCAGTCAGTAACACCCAGCAGTCAGTAACACCCAGCAGTCAGTAACACCCAGCAGTCAGTAACACCCAGCAGTCAGTAACACCCAGCAGTCAGTAACACCCAGCAGTCAGTAACACCCAGCAGTCAGTAACACCCAGCAGTCAGTAACACCCAGCAGCCAGTAACACCCAGCAGTCAGTAACACCCAGCAGTCAGTAACACCCAGCAGTCAGTAACACCCAGCAGTCAGTAACACCCAGCAGTCAGTAACACCCAGCAGTCAGTAACACCCAGCAGCCAGTAACACCCAGCAGTCAGTAACACCCAGCAGTCAGTAACACCCAGCAGTCAGTAACACCCAGCAGTCAGTAACACCCAGCAGTCAGTAACACCCAGCAGTCAGTAACACCCAGCAGTCAGTAACACCCAGCAGCCAGTAACACCCAGCAGCCAATCACACCCAGCAGTCAGTAACACCCAGCAGTCAGTAACACCCAGCAGCAAGTAACACCCAGCAGCCAGTAACACCCAGCAGTCAGTAACACCCAGCAGTCAGTAACACCCAGCAGTCAGTAACACCCAGCAGTCAGTAACACCCAGCAGTCAGTAACACCCAGCAGTCAGTAACACCCAGCAGCCAGTAACACCCAGCAGTCAGTAACACCCAGCAGTCAGTAACACCCAGCAGTCAGTAACACCCAGCAGTCAGTAACACCCAGCAGTCAGTAACACCCAGCAGTCAGTAACACCCAGCAGTCAGTAACACCCAGCAGTCAGTAACACCCAGCAGTCAGTAACACCCAGCAGCCAGTAACACCCAGCAGCCAGTAACACCCAGCAGTCAGTAACACCCAGCAGTCAGTAACACCCAGCAGTCAGTAACACCCAGCAGTCAGTAACACCCAGCAGTCAGTAACACCCAGCAGTCAGTAACACCCAGCAGTCAGTAACACCCAGCAGTCAGTAACACCCAGCAGTCAGTAACACCCAGCAGTCAGTAACACCCAGCAGCCAGTAACACCCAGCAGTCAGTAACACCCAGCAGTCAGTAACACCCAGCAGTCAGTAACACCCAGCAGTCAGTAACACCCAGCAGTCAGTAACACCCAGCAGTCAGTAACACCCAGCAGTCAGTAACACCCAGCAGTCAGTAACACCCAGCAGTCAGTAACACCCAGCAGTCAGTAACACCCAGCAGTCAGTAACACCCAGCAGTCAGTAACACCCAGCAGTCAGTAACACCCAGCAGTCAGTAACACCCAGCAGTCAGTAACACCCAGCAGTCAGTAACACCCAGCAGTCAGTAACACCCAGCAGTCAGTAACACCCAGCAGTCAGTAACACCCAGCAGTCAGTAACACCCAGCAGTCAGTAACACCCAGCAGTCAGTAACACCCAGCAGTCAGTAACACCCAGCAGTCAGTAACACCCAGCAGTCAGTAACACCCAGCAGTCAGTAACACCCAGCAGCCAGTAACACCCAGCAGCCAATCACACCCAGCAGTCAGTAACACCCAGCAGTCAGTAACACCCAGCAGTCAGTAACACCCAGCAGCCAGTAACACCCAGCAGTCAGTAACACCCAGCAGTCAGTAACACCCAGCAGTCAGTAACACCCAGCAGTCAGTAACACCCAGCAGTCAGTAACACCCAGCAGTCAGTAACACCCAGCAGCCAGTAACACCCAGCAGTCAGTAACACCCAGCAGTCAGTAACACCCAGCAGTCAGTAACACCCAGCAGTCAGTAACACCCAGCAGTCAGTAACACCCAGCAGTCAGTAACACCCAGCAGTCAGTAACACCCAGCAGTCAGTAACACCCAGCAGTCAGTAACACCCAGCAGTCAGTAACACCCAGCAGCCAGTAACACCCAGCAGTCAGTAACACCCAGCAGTCAGTAACACCCAGCAGTCAGTAACACCCAGCAGTCAGTAACACCCAGCAGTCAGTAACACCCAGCAGTCAGTAACACCCAGCAGTCAGTAACACCCAGCAGCCAGTAACACCCAGCAGTCAGTAACACCCAGCAGTCAGTAACACCCAGCAGTCAGTAACACCCAGCAGTCAGTAACACGCAGCAGTCAGTAACACCCAGCAGCCAGTAACACCCAGCAGTCAGTAACACCCAGCAGTCAGTAACACCCAGCAGTCAGTAACACCCAGCAGTCAGTAACACCCAGCAGCCAGTAACACCCAGCAGTCAGTAACACCCAGCAGTCAGTAACACCCAGCAGTCAGTAACACCCAGCAGTCAGTAACACCCAGCAGTCAGTAACACCCAGCAGTCAGTAACACCCAGCAGTCAGTAACACCCAGCAGTCAGTAACACCCAGCAGTCAGTAACACCCAGCAGTCAGTAACACCCAGCAGTCAGTAACACCCAGCAGTCAGTAACACCCAGCAGTCAGTAACACCCAGCAGTCAGTAACACCCAGCAGCCAGTAACACCCAGCAGTCAGTAACACCCAGCAGTCAGTAACACCCAGCAGTCAGTAACACCCAGCAGTCAGTAACACCCAGCAGTCAGTAACACCCAGCAGTCAGTAACACCCAGCAGTCAGTAACACCCAGCAGTCAGTAACACCCAGCAGTCAGTAACACCCAGCAGTCAGTAACACCCAGCAGCCAGTAACACCCAGCAGCCAGTAACACCCAGCAGTCAGTAACACCCAGCAGTCAGTAACACCCAGCAGTCAGTAACACCCAGCAGTCAGTAACACCCAGCAGTCAGTAACACCCAGCAGTCAGTAACACCCAGCAGTCAGTAACACCCAGCAGTCAGTAACACCCAGCAGTCAGTAACACCCAGCAGTCAGTAACACCCAGCAGTCAGTAACACCCAGCAGTCAGTAACACCCAGCAGTCAGTAACACCCAGCAGTCAGTAACACCCAGCAGTCAGTAACACCCAGCAGTCAGTAACACCCAGCAGTCAGTAACACCCAGCAGTCAGTAACACCCAGCAGTCAGTAACACCCAGCAGTCAGTAACACCCAGCAGTCAGTAACACCCAGCAGTCAGTAACACCCAGCAGTCAGTAACACCCAGCAGTCAGTAACACCCAGCAGTCAGTAACACCCAGCAGTCAGTAACACCCAGCAGTCAGTAACACCCAGCAGTCAGTAACACCCAGCAGTCAGTAACACCCAGCAGTCAGTAACACCCAGCAGTCAGTAACACCCAGCAGTCAGTAACACCCAGCAGTCAGTAACACCCAGCAGTCAGTAACACCCAGCAGTCAGTAACACCCAGCAGTCAGTAACACCCAGCAGTCAGTAACACCCAGCAGTCAGTAACACCCAGCAGTCAGTAACACCCAGCAGTCAGTAACACCCAGCAGTCAGTAACACCCAGCAGTCAGTAACACCCAGCAGTCAGTAACACCCAGCAGTCAGTAACACCCAGCAGTCAGTAACACCCAGCAGTCAGTAACACCCAGCAGTCAGTAACACCCAGCAGTCAGTAACACCCAGCAGCCAGTAACACCCAGCAGCCAGTAACACCCAGCAGTCAGTAACACCCAGCAGTCAGTAACACCCAGCAGTCAGTAACACCCAGCAGTCAGTAACACCCAGCAGCCAGTAACACCCAGCAGTCAGTAACACCCAGCAGTCAGTAACACCCAGCAGTCAGTAACACCCAGCAGTCAGTAACACCCAGCAGTCAGTAACACCCAGCAGTCAGTAACACCCAGCAGCCAGTAACACCCAGCAGTCAGTAACACCCAGCAGTCAGTAACACCCAGCAGTCAGTAACACCCAGCAGTCAGTAACACCCAGCAGTCAGTAACACCCAGCAGTCAGTAACACCCAGCAGTCAGTAACACCCAGCAGTCAGTAACACCCAGCAGTCAGTAACACGCAGCAGTCAGTAACACCCAGCAGTCAGTAACACCCAGCAGTCAGTAACACCCTGCAGTCAGTAACACCCAGCAGTCAGTAACACCCAGCAGTCAGTAACACCCAGCAGTCAGTAACACCCAGCAGCCAGTAACACCCAGCAGCCAGTAACACCCAGCAGTCAGTAACACCCAGCAGTCAGTAACACCCAGCAGCCAGTAACACCCAGCAGCCAGTAACACCCAGCAGTCAGTAACACCCAGCAGCCAGTAACACCCAGCAGTCAGTAACACCCAGCAGTCAGTAACACCCAGCAGTCAGTAACACCCAGCAGTCAGTAACACCCAGCAGCCAGTAACACCCAGCAGTCAGTAACACCCAGCAGTCAGTAACACCCAGCAGTCAGTAACACCCAGCAGTCAGTAACACCCAGCAGTCAGTAACACCCAGCAGTCAGTAACACCCAGCAGTCAGTAACACCCAGCAGCCAGTAACACCCAGCAGTCAGTAACACCCAGCAGTCAGTAACACCCAGCAGTCAGTAACACCCAGCAGTCAGTAACACCCAGCAGTCAGTAACACCCAGCAGTCAGTAACACCCAGCAGTCAGTAACACCCAGCAGTCAGTAACACCCAGCAGTCAGTAACACCCAGCAGTCAGTAACACCCAGCAGTCAGTAACACCCAGCAGTCAGTAACACCCAGCAGCCAGTAACACCCAGCAGTCAGTAACACCCAGCAGTCAGTAACACCCAGCAGTCAGTAACACCCAGCAGTCAGTAACACCCAGCAGTCAGTAACACCCAGCAGCCAGTAACACCCAGCAGTCAGTAACACGCAGCAGTCAGTAACACCCAGCAGTCAGTAACACCCAGCAGTCAGTAACACCCAGCAGTCAGTAACACCCAGCAGTCAGTAACACCCAGCAGTCAGTAACACCCAGCAGTCAGTAACACCCAGCAGTCAGTAACACCCAGCAGTCAGTAACACGCAGCAGTCAGTAACACCCAGCAGTCAGTAACACCCAGCAGTCAGTAACACGCAGCAGTCAGTAACACCCAGCAGTCAGTAACACCCAGCAGTCAGTAACACCCAGCAGTCAGTAACCCCCAGCAGTCAGTAGCACCCAGCAGTCAGTAACATGCAGCAGTCAGTAACACCCAGCAGTCAGTAACACCCAGCAGTCAGTAACACGCAGCAGTCAGTAACACCCAGCAGTCAGTAACACCCAGCAGTCAGTAACACCCAGCAGTCAGTAACACGCAGCAGTCAGTAACACGCAGCAGCCAGTAACACCCAGCAGTAACACCCAGCAGTCAGTAACACGCAGCAGTCAGTAACACCCAGCAGTCAGTAACACCCAGCAGCCAGTAACACCCAGCAGTCAGTAACACCCAGCAGTCAGTAACACCCAGCAGAGTCCATGAACACATGAACGGGCGCATTATGGACAGAAGCTTGTACTAATGGACCAATCGTTGCATTAGGAGTTATATGCAAACAGGAAGGTGAGTTGTCATCGGAGAAGGCATTTTCTACTTCATCCCCAAATTCCTCTACGTCAGAGACGTGTGAAGCCACATCATCAGCAGGATTGTCATTCTCGAGACTGCTTAAGGCTTCAAAGGAATTGTGAACGGGGATGGTGTACTCATTATCACCTACCGTCACCATTGGACGGTAGGTGATCTTACGGCATCAGCAGTTTTGGGAGTTGGAAAATTTAATACTGCAGTTACTTTACTTTGGTCAGTCGTAACCTTTCTAGGAATGACTACGTGACCAAGAAACTTAATTTCTGATCTGAAAAATTGACATTTAGACAGTTTGATCTTTAAATCTGCTTCTTCAAGCTTGCCAAGTACTATATCAAGTCTTTTCAGGTGTGTGTCCACGTCTTCGGACATGACGATTACGTCGTCTAAGTACACCATAAGTGCTTTACCTATAAGACCTCTAAAGGTGTTGGTCATGAGTCTAGAGAACGTGATAGGAGACGATCGTAATCCAAACGCCATACGGAGGAAGTGATAATGACCTGTGGGAGTGGAGAATGCTGTTAACTCTTGGCTGTCCTCGTGAAGAGGGACTTGCCAAAACCCTTGTAACAAGTCCAGGGTCGAGAAGACTTTGTTATCTCCGATATTGCGTAAAAGGTCACCTAGTACAGGAAGTGGGAAACGATCTGGAATGGTTTTCGCGTTTAACTTCCTAAAGTCAATCACCGGGCGCCAAGTGCCATCCTTCTTAGGCACTAGGATCAAGGGTGCATTCCAGGGTGAATTGCTATGTGCAATAACTCCATCATTGAGCATTTGATTGATCAGTTCCTCTGCGACAGCAACTTGTGAATGAGGCATTCTGTACGCAGGTATGTAGATAGGTCTAGTACCAGATTCAAGTGGAATACGATGGGACAATAAGTTCGTTATACCCATCTTCTCACCTGGTAAAGCAATGGCTTTACGACGTTTGTTCAACAGAGTCAACAAACGCTTGACTTCGTCTGGGAAGTCAGTGGGAGCTAAGTCTTTCTCCTCAACTGGTGAAACAGATTGATCCGGTGAAGTGGATGAGTTCTCCCCGGTAGAAATAGCACCGACCCACTGGTCAGGTGACACGTCATCCTGTACTTGAACAGAGTAAGGATAGTGAACTAGGACAACGAGGTTGGTATTTGCTATGAGACGAACACTGTGACCCAAAGTGTTAGCAAGGAGTAAATGGATCATACTGTCTCTTACAATGTGTAAGGAAGGTTCAACAAATAAACTTTTGACCTTGCAGGAATCACTGTCAACTAGGACGTTATCACCATCTGGAACATTAGGAACAACGACAGACACTCTAGTGAGAGCACTAGCCGCAACAGAGACGTCTTTCTGCAAACGGCATGTGACATCAACAAGAGATGGCATTACTAGTTCCAAGTAATCGTTTTCTGACAAGGCATCCCCTGTAGAGAAACCACTACTCGAACTAGCAGTCATTGCAGGGATAGGCTGTGCACTCAAGGCAGTCTGAGTGTCCTCGGACACTTGAAGCAACGGAACACTATCCTGCAAGTCTGAAGGTATAGGTGGAACACTGATGGGAGTGACAGAATTACCAGTGCCTGACCGCTTGGGTACGCTACTGGAGAATGCATTGGCTTGTAAGGACTTAATGCGTACATCATACTCTGCAGCAGTATGACAGATTTTTGATCCAAGCTGGTAACCCCAGAATGGAACGATTAAGTCGTCTATTTGGGCATGCCATCGGTACGACGTATCCTCCTCGTTGAACCAATTACTGTAACCTCCCTTAGTGGAGTAGCTGGTTCTCTTCTGCGAGTCCGAGGCCAGACTTCACTCACCTTTACTATCCAAGGCAGAGACTTTACTGCTGCTTTTTTTGTTGTCAACCAGATTACTTTCCCTGGTGACCTTCTTCTGGGATTTGCTTCCATGCGAGACTTACGCATTGTGCTCGACCCGTACCGATGGCATGCCCAAATAGACGACTTAATCGTTCCATTCTGGGGTTACCAGCTTGGATCAGAAATCTGTCATACTGCTGCAGAGTATGATGTACGCATTAAGTCCTTACAAGCCAATGCATTCTCCAGTAGCGTACCCAAGCGGTCAGGCACTGGTAATTCTGTCACTCCCATCAGTGTTCCACCTATACCTTCAGACTTGCAGGATAGTGTTCCGTTGCCTCAAGTGTCCGAGGACACTCAGACTGCCTTGAGTGCACAGCCTATCCCTGCAATGACTGCTAGTTCGAGTAGTAGTTTCTCCACAGGGGATGCCTTGTCAGAAAACGATTACTTGGAACTAGTAATGCCATCTCTTGTTGATGTCACATGCCGTTTGCAGAAAGACGTCTCTGTTGCGGCTAGTGCTCTCACTAGAGTGTCTGTCGTTGTTCCTAATGTTCCAGATGGTGATAACGTCCTAGTTGACAGTGATTCCTGCAAGGTCAAAAGTTTATTTGTTGAACCTTCCTTACACATTGTAAGAGACAGTATGATCCATTTACTCCTTGCTAACACTTTGGGTCACAGTGTTCGTCTCATAGCAAATACCAACCTCGTTGTCCTAGTTCACTATCCTTACTCTGTTCAAGTACAGGATGACGTGTCACCTGACCAGTGGGTCGGTGCTATTTCTACCGGGGAGAACTCATCCACTTCACCGGATCAATCTGTTTCACCAGTTGAGGAGAAAGACTTAGCTCCCACTGACTTCCCAGACGAAGTCAAGCGTTTGTTGACTCTGTTGAACAAACGTCGTAAAGCCATTGCTTTACCAGGTGAGAAGATGGGTATAACGAACTTATTGTCCCATCGTATTCCACTTGAACCTGGTACTAGACCTATCTACATACCTGCGTACAGAATGCCTCATTCACAAGTTGCTGTCGCAGAGGAACTGATCAATCAAATGCTCAATGATGGAGTTATTGCACATAGCAATTCACCCTGGAATGCGCCCTTGATCCTAGTGCCTAAGAAGGATGGCACTTGGCGCCCGGTGATTGACTTTCGGAAGTTAAACGCGAAAACCATTCCAGATCGTTTCCCACTTCCTGTACTAGTTGACCTTTTACGCAATATCGGAGATAACAAAGTCTTCTCGACCCTGGACTTGTTACAAGGGTTTTGGCAAGTCCCTCTTCACGAGGACAGCCAAGAGTTAACAGCATTCTCCACTCCCACAGGTCATTATCACTTCCTCCGTATGGCGTTTGGATTACGATCGTCTCCTATCACGTTCTCTAGACTCATGACCAACATCTTTAGAGGTCTTATAGGTAAAGCACTTATGGTGTACTTAGACGACGTAATCGTCATGTCCGAAGACGTGGACACACACCTGAAAAGACTTGATATAGTACTTGGCAAGCTTGAAGAAGCAAATTTAAAGATCAAACTGTCTAAATGTCAATTTTTCAGATCAGAAATTAAGTTTCTTGGTCACGTAGTCACTCCTAGAGGGGTTACGACTGACCAAAGTAAAGTAACTGCAGTATTAAATTTTCCAACTCCCAAAACTGCTGATGCTGTAAGATCCTTTGTGGGCTTAGCAGGTTTTTATTGATCTTTCATTGCTAATTTTTCTTCCATAGCTGCTCCTCTAACTGAGTTGCTTAAGAAAGATGCCCCTTTTGTTTGGACCTTCCGTCAAGAAAGAGCATTCCAAACTCTAAAAGAAAAGCTAACATCTGCTCCAATTTTGAAATTCCCAGATTTTTCTAAGCCCTTTTATCTGACAACTGATGCTAGTTCAATTGGCATAGGTGCCGTACTAGCTCAGAAGACTGATAGCAAGTACAACGCAGTTGCATTTGCTAGCCGAGTCCTTACGATGGCTGAACGTAATTATACAGTAACGGAGCAAGAAGCTTTAGCAATAGTATGGTCTTTAAAGCACTTCCGAGACATCATTTACCAGTACCCTGTTCATGTCTTGACAGACCATGCGCCACTGATACCTTTATTCCAGAACAAACAGCCTACTGGAAGGTTAGCCAGATGGACCTTGACTATCCAAGAGTTCAATCCCACTTTTGAACATTTACCTGGCAAGTCAAATGTAGTCGCTTTATCGCGACACGTTAGTGTAGTTACTGCAGATCCTCCATTTGCTGTCGAGGATGTCAAAACTGCACAAAGAACAGATCCCATGTGGTCTGGTGTGATTCGATTCCTGCTCCAGGAAGATCTCATTCTTACTGTGAAGCCACCAGCACCCATTAGTGACTTTGTAATGAGCCAAGAATTACTGTATCGAACAGCCGAGTTGGGTACTCCAAGCAGAAGAGTTTACCAGTTAGTAATTCCACAGTCACTAGTGAACGTAGCTCTACAGCTAGTTCATGATGCACCAGGTGCTGCACACCCTGGTATGGATCGTTCTGTGAAACAAGCCAGAATGAAATACTTTTGGCCACGTATGGCAACTGACATTTCCGAGTATGTTAAGAAATGTAGTGTCTGTATGCAGCATAAAGGAAATGTCAATGGTCCTAACCCAATCCAAGTGTACCCAACCACTAGCAAACCATCGGAAAGAGTTGCCCTTGATTTGTTAACCAATTTTAAATGTTCCCTCCAAGGCAATAAACATCTGTGTGTTATGGTAGACCATTTCACCAGATATTGTGAGTTAGTTCCTATTGCAGATAAGACTGCAGAGACAGTAGCTAAAGCGTTTAAAGAATGCATTATCTGCAGGCATACCACCCCAAAGTTCTTAGTAACAGATAATGGAGGTGAATTCTGTAATGAGATTCTTGAAAATTTGTGTACTTTATAAAAGATCTCTAAATCCACCATTGTTCCTCATCATCCTGCCAGCAATGGGTTAGCCGAAAGAACAAATAAGAAAGTACTTGATGTCCTGCGAGCCACTATCAACCCCAATAGTGAAACTTGGGATGAAGTTATACCAGATGTCCAGTGTGCCATAAATTCTGCTTACAATGCTTCCATAGGTGATACTCCACATTATGCATTGTATGGCGTAGACAAGCGTTTACCCTATGAGTTGTTATATTCTACTCCAAAAACTAATTACAACCCTGATGATTTCGTAGCAACTCGTACCAGCTTAGCTCAAAGTGTTTTTAGAAGAATCCGTGAAACACTTCATAAATCAACAGCAGAATTAACAAGAGTCGCAAACACTCGAGCAAAGCCATCCAAAATCAAAGTAGGTTCGAGAGTTATGCTGATTAACTTTAACAAAACGTCTGCAATGCCAAAGCTTGATCAAAAGTTTGTCGGACCTTATCGAGTTGTAGAACATATCTCTGGAAATAAGTATAAGGTTAGAGAAATTAGTACTGGCAAATACAAAGAATCGCATTTAGATCATATGAAATTAGTATGCGATGTTGAGGATATTGCTACCCAGACTAATGTGACAGACTCTGACAATCCTCCTGATCCTGTACTCTCTACCTCAGATACTCAGTCAGATACTCAACCTGAATGTCGTTACTCAATGCGTACTCGACAAGTAATGAGAAATCCACAAGTATCTTTTGTAGATACTCCTTCAGATCTCTCTCAGTCAAGGCATGTGTTAGCCATTGCAGAGGAATTCGATCCTCCCAGAGATGATAACCATTATGCATATGTAAACCTCACCCTCGCAGAATTGGGTTTAAATGTACATAGTCTGTATAATTAGATGTCTGAGATGAATGAAATTGTCAACTGTGTGTTTTCTTATTAGCTGATCAGTTTGTCAGAAATTTTCATGTTCATGTTCCCTCCGTATTCTGAGAATTAACAGTCTAGATTTGAGTGCACCAAATCTGCCTTTCTGTTAAACACTTCTTTGTATTTATTTATTCTTCCTCAGAATCCGTAGAGTGCATGAATACAGATCGATCGATCAATTCCATCCATATTGTACAATGATTTGTTCTTATAGTTTGTAATGAATACGTTAACACCCATTACGTAAAATCCATTATGATACCATCCATTAGTTCTAAGTTATATATGAATTTGTTATTGTATAGAATCAGCCCAGATCCGCCTGCCTGTTCAGTCTGTAGTATAGTAGTGTATGTCGGGACGACATACATAACATGACCGAGCTGTCAGCATAGTTGCTGATCCCTGTATTCCCTGTATTATATAGCATAGCATATTAGTATCATCCATGTGCTTTAGACACGAGATCCCTTGTAGGCCTGTGGCTTTGTGTGACGTCACGGGATACAGATGTGGAGGCTCATACCTCTGCCCGGGCCTCACTCGGCGGCAGACCATTCAGCGGACAGGCAAGGCAGCTGGGCTCCATCCCTCATCTCAGTCTGACAATATAGTTACCATCCTACAAGTGTGTCTACCTTCAACCTACGAAATCTCCATTAAAGAACCCTTTACGATACCAGCAGTCAGTAACACCCAGCAGTCAGTAACACCCAGCAGTCAGTAACACCCAGCAGTCAGTAACACCCAGCAGTCAGTAACACCCAGCAGTCAGTAACACCCAGCAGTCAGTAACACCCAGCAGCCAGTAACACCCAGCAGTCAGTAACACCCAGCAGTCAGTAACACCCAGCAGTCAGTAACACCCAGCAGTCAGTAACACCCAGCAGTCAGTAACACCCAGCAGTCAGTAACACCCAGCAGTCAGTAACACCCAGCAGTCAGTAACACCCAGCAGTCAGTAACACCCAGCAGCCAGTAACACCCAGCAGTCAGTAACACCCAGCAGTCAGTAACACCCAGCAGTCAGTAACACCCAGCAGTCAGTAACACCCAGCAGTCAGTAACACCCAGCAGTCAGTAACACCCAGCACTCAGTAACACCCATCAGTCAGTAACACCCAGCAGTCAGTTACACCCAGCAGCCAGTAACACCCAGCAGTCAGTAACACCCATCAGTCAGTAACACCCAGCAGTCAGTAACACCCATCAGTCAGTAACACCCAGCAGTCAGTAACACCCAGCAGTCAGTAACACCCAGCAGTCAGTAACACCCAGCAGTCAGTAACACCCAGCAGTCAGTAACACCCAGCAGTCAGTGACACCCAGCAGTCAGTGACACCCAGCAGTCAGTGACACCCAGCAGTCAGTGACACCCAGCAGTCAGTGACACCCAGCAGCCAGTGACACCCAGCAGTCAGTGACACCCTGCAGTCAGTAACACCCAGCAGTCAGTTACACCCAGCAGTCAGTAACACCCAGCAGTCAGTAACACCCAGCAGTCAGTAACACCCAGCAGTCAGTAACACCCAGCAGTCAGTAACACCCAGCAGTCAGTAACACCCAGCAGTCAGTAACACCCAGCAGCCAGTAACACCCAGCAGTCAGTAACACACAGCAGCCAGTAACACCCAGCAGTCAGTAACACCCAGCAGCCAGTAACACCCAGCAGTCAGTAACACCCAGCACTCAGTAACACCCAGCAGTCAGTAACACCCAGCAGTCAGTAACACCCAGCAGTCAGTAACACCCAGCAGTCAGTAACACCCAGCAGCCAGTAACACCCAGCAGTCAGTAACACCCAGCAGTCAGTAACACCCAGCACTCAGTAACACCCAGCAGTCAGTAACACCCAGCAGTCAGTAACACCCAGCAGTCAGTAACACCCAGCAGTCAGTAACACCCAGCAGTCAATAAAACCCAGCAGTCAATAAACCCAGCTGTCAATAAAACATAGCAGTCAATAAAACGCACAAATCAATAAAACCCAGCATTCAACTAAACCTAGCAGTCAATAAAACCCAGCAGTCAATAAACCCAGCTGTCAATAAAACATAGCAGTCAATAAAACGCACAAATCAATAAAACCCAGCATTCAACTAAACCTAGCAGTCAACAAAATCCAGCAGTCAGTAAAACCCAGCAGTCAATAAAACCAGGAGTTAATAATACCCAGCAGTCAATAAAACCCAGCAGTCAATAAAACCCAGCAGTCAGTGACACCCAGCAGTCAGTAACACCCAGCAGTCAGTAAAACCCAGCAGTCCGTAAATCCCAGCAGTCCGTAAATCCCAGCAGTCAGTAAAACCCAGCAGTCACTAAAACCCAGCAGTCAGTGACACCCAGCAGTCAGTAAAACCCAGCAGTCAGTGACACCCAGCAGTCAGTAACACCCAGCAGTCAGTAAAACCCAGCAGTCCGTAAATCCCAGCAGTCCGTAAATCCCAGCAGTCAGTAAAACCCAGCAGTCAGTAACACCCAGCAGTCAGTAACACCCAGCAGTCAGTAACACCCAGCAGTCAGTAACACCCAGCAGTCAGTAACACCCAGCAGTCAGTAACACCCAGCAGTCAGTAACACCCAGCAGTCAGTAACACCCAGCAGTCAGTAACACCCAGCAGCCAGTAACACCCAGCAGTCAGTAACACCCAGCAGTCAGTAACACCCAGCAGTCAGTAACACCCAGCAGTCAGTAACACCCAGCACTCAGTAACACCCAGCAGTCAGTAACACCCAGCAGTCAGTAACACCCAGCAGTCAGTAACACCCAGCAGCCAGTAACACCCAGCAGTCAGTAACACCCAGCAGTCAGTAACACCCAGCAGTCAGTAACACCCATCAGTCAGTAACACCCAGCAGTCAGTAACACCCAGCAGTCAGTAACACCCAGCAGTCAGTAACACCCAGCAGTCAGTAACACCCAGCAGTCAGTAACACCCAGCAGTCAGTGACACCCAGCAGTCAGTGACACCCAGCAGTCAGTGACACCCAGCAGTCAGTGACACCCAGCAGTCAGTGACACCCAGCAGTCAGTGACACCCAGCAGCCAGTGACACCCAGCAGTCAGTGACACCCTGCAGTCAGTAACACCCAGCAGTCAGTAACACCCAGCAGTCAGTAACACCCAGCAGTCAGTAACACCCAGCAGTCAGTAACACCCAGCAGTCAGTAACACCCAGCAGTCAGTAACACCCAGCACTCAGTAACACCCAGCAGTCAGTAACATCCAGCAGTCAGTAACACCCAGCAGCCAGTAACACCCAGCAGTCAGTAACACCCAGCACTCAGTAACACCCAGCACTCAGTAACACCCAGCAGTCAGTAACACCCAGCAGTCAGTAACACCCAGCAGTCAGTAACACCCAACAGTCAGTAACACCCAGCAGTCAATAAAACCCAGCAGTCAATAAACCCAGCTGTCAATAAAATATAGCAGTCAATAAAACGAACAAATCAATAAAACCCAGCATTCAACTAAACCTAGCAGTCAATAAAACCCAGCAGTCAATAAACCAAGCTGTCAATAAAACATAGCAGTCAATAAAACGCACAAATCAATAAAACCCAGCATTCAACTAAACCTAGCAGTCAACAAAATCCAGCAGTCAGTAAAACCCAGCAGTCAATAAAACCAGGAGTTAATAATACCCAGCAGTCAGTAAAACCCAGCAGTCACTAAAACCCAGCAGTCAGTGGCACCCAGCAGTCAGTAACACCCAGCAGTCAGTAAAACCCAGCAGTCCGTAAATCCCAGCAGTCCGTAAATCCCAGCAGTCAGTAAAACCCAGCAGTCACTAAAACCCAGCAGTCAGTGACACCCAGCAGTCAGTAAAACCCAGCAGTCAGTGACACCCAGCAGTCAGTAACACCCAGCAGTCAGTAAAACCCAGCAGTCCGTAAATCCCAGCAGTCCATAAATCCCAGCAGTCAGTAAAACCCAGCAGTCAGTAACACCCAGCAGTCAGTAACACCCAGCAGTCAGTAACACCCAGCAGTCAGTAACACCCAGCAGTCAGTAACACCCAGCAGTCAGTAACACCCAGCAGTCAGTAACACCCAGCAGTCAGTAACACCCAGCAGTCAGTAAAACCCAGCAGTCCGTAAATCCCAGCAGTCAGTAAAACCCAGCAGTCACTAAAACCCAGCAGTCACTAAAACCCAGCAGTCAGTGACACCCAGCAGTCAGTAAATCCCAGCAGTCAGTAAAACCCAGCAGTCATTTAAACCCCCAGTCAATAAAACCCAGCAGTCAGTAAAACCCAGCAGTGAGTAAAACCCAGCAGTCAGTAAAACCCAGCAGTTAATAAAACCCAGCAGTCAGTAAAACCCAGCAGTCAGTAAAACCCAGCAGTCAGTAAAACCCAGCAGATAATAAAACCCAGCAGTCAATAAACCCAGCAGTCAATAAACCCAGCAGTTAATAAAACCCTGCAGTCAATAGAAACCAGCAGTCAGTAGAACCCAGCAGTCAGTAAAACCCAGCAGTCAGTAAAAACCAGCAGTCAGTAAAACCCAGCAGTCAGTAAAAACCAGCAGTCAGTAAATCCCAGCAGTCAGTAAAAACCAGCAGTCAGTAAAACCAAGAAGTCAGTGAAACCCAGCAGTCAGTAAAACCCAGCAGTCACTAAAACCCAGCAGTCAGTAAAACCAAGAAGTCAGTGAAACCCAGCAGTCAGTAAAACCCAGCAGTCAGTAAAACCCAGCAATCAGTAAAATCCATTAATCAGTAAAACCCAGCAGTCAGTAAAACCCAGCAGTCAATAAAACCCAGCAGTCAGTAAAACCCAACAGTCAACGAAATCCAGCAGTCAATAAAACACAGTAGTCAATAAAACCCGGCAGTTTATAAAATCAAGCAGTTAATAAAACACGGCAGTCAATGAAACCTAGCAGTTAATAAAACCCAGCAGTCAATAAATCCCGGCAATCAATAAAGCCAGCAGTCAATAAACCCAGCAGTCAATGAAACCCAGCAGTTAATAAAACCCAGCAGTCAATAAATCCCGGCAATCAATAAAGCCAGCAGTCAATAAAACCCGGCAATCAATAAAGCCAGCAGTCAATAAACCCAGCAGTCAATAAAACATAGCAGTCAATAAAAGCCAGCAGTCAATAAAACCCAGCAGTTAATAAAACCCAGCAGTCAATAAAACCCAGCACTCAATAAATCCAGCAGTCAATAAACCCAGCAGTCCATAAAACCCAGCACTCAATAAATCCAGCAGTCAATAAACCCAGCAGTCCATAAAACCCAGCACTCAATAAATCCAGCAGTCAATAAAACATAGCAGTCAATATAGCACAAAAGTCAATAAACCCCAGCAGTCAATAAAACCCAGCAGTCGATAAAACGCAGCAGACAACAAAATCCAGCAGTCAGTAAAACCCAGCAGTCAATAAAACCCAGCAGTTAGAAAAACCCAGCAGTTAATAAAACCCATCAGTCAAAACCCAACAGTTAATAAAACCCAGAAGTCAAAATCCAGCAGTCAATAAAATCCAGCAGTTAATAAAACCCAGCAGTTAATAAAACCCATCAGTCAAAACCCAACAGTTAACAAAACCCAGCAGTCAATAAACCCAGCAGCCATTAAAATCCAGCAGTCAATAAAACCCAGCAGTTAATAAAACCCAGCAGTCAACAAAACCCAGCACTCAATAAATCCAGCAGTCAATAAACCCAGCAATCAATAAAACATAGTCAATAAAACACAGAAATCAATAAAACCCAGCAGTCAATAAGACCCTGCAGTCAATAAAACAGAGCATTTAATAAAACCCAACAGTCAATAAAACCCAGCAGTCAATAAAACCCAGCAGTCAATAAAACCCAGCACTCAATAAAACCCAGCATTTAATAAAATCCAGCAGTCAAAAAAAAACCAGCAGTCAATAAAACCCAGCAGTGAATAAAACTCAGCAGTAAATAAAACCCAACAGTCAATAAAACCCAGCAGTCAATAAAACCCAGCAGTCAATAAAACCCAGCAGTCAATAAATCCAGCAGTCAATAAACCTAGCAGTCAATAAAGCCCTGCAGTCAGTAAACCCAGCACTCAATAAACCAAGCAGACAATAAAACCCAGGAGTCAATAAAACCAAGAGTCAATAAAACCCAGCAGTCAATAAACTCTTTAGTCCATAAACCCAGCACTCAATAAACCCAGCAGTCAATAGAGCCCAGGAGTCAATAAAACCCAGCAGTCAATAAAGCCCTGCAGTCAATAAACCCAACACTCAATAAACCCAGCAATCAATAAAACCCAAGAGTCAATAAACACAGGAATCAATAAAACCCAGCAGTCAGTAAACTCTGCAGTCAATAAACCCAGCACTCAATAAACCCAGCAGTCAAAAAAACAGAGCAGTCAATAAAACTCAGCAGTCAATAAAACCCAGCAGTCAATAAACCCAGCAGTCAATAAACCCAGCAGTCAATAAAACAAAGCAGTCAATAAAACCAGCAGTCAATAAACCCAGCAGTCAATAAAAACCAGCAGTCAATAAAACCCAGCAGTCAGTAAAACCCAGCAGTCAATAAAACCCAGCAATCAGTAAAACCCAGCAGTCAGTAAAAACCAGCAGTCAGTAAAACCCAGCAGTCAATAAAAACCAGCAGTCAGTAAAACCCAGCAGTCAATAAAACCCAGCAGTCAATAAAACCCAGCAGTCAATAAAACCCAGCAATCAGTAAAACCCAGCAGTCAGTAAAAACCAGCAGTCAGTAAAACCCAGCAGTCAGTAAAACCCAGCAGTCAGTAAAACCCAGCAGTCAGTAAAAACCAGCAGTCAGTAAAACCAAGAAGTCAGTGAAACCCAGCAGTCAGTAAAACCCAGCAGTCAGTAAAAACCAGCAGTCAGTAAAACCCAGCAGTCAGTAAAACCCAGCAGTCAGTAAAACCCAGCAGTCAGTAAAACCCAGCAGTCAGTAAAACCCAGCAGTCAGTAAAAACCAGCAGTCAGTAAAACCCAGCAGTCAGTAAAACCCAGCAGTCAGTAAAACCCCCTATTCAATAAAAACCAGTAGTCAGTAGAACCCAGCAGTCAGTAAAACCCAGCAGTCAATAAAGCCCTGCAGTCAAAAATCCCAACTCTCAATAAACCCAGCAGTCAATAAAACCCAGGAGTCAATAAACACAGGAGGCAATAAAACCCAG
This sequence comes from Cherax quadricarinatus, assembly GCF_038502225.1. Lineage (NCBI taxonomy): Eukaryota > Metazoa > Arthropoda > Malacostraca > Decapoda > Parastacidae > Cherax > Cherax quadricarinatus. The sequence continues at coordinate 67,244,805 of NC_091297.1, read as the reverse complement.
CAGTCAATAAACCCAGCACTCAATAAACCCAGCAGTCAAAAAAACCCAGCAGTCAATAAACCCAGCAGTGAATTATTTTGTTGCACTTGTTCTGCAGTGAATTATTTGCTTTTATTGATATTTTTATGCATTATTATTCTCAGTTCATTATTGTTTGAGTCTTGTTTTTCATTTTATTAATTTTCCTGATGTTGTCTTTGCATTATGTTTTAATTTTGTTTATGCATTCTTAGAAAATATTTAAATTTCCCAGTTATCTCTCGTTGCATACAATTTAGTAATTTTATTTTATACTTTTTACATTGATTTAAAATTTTATTAGTTAATTCCTTTATTAGCAAGAGTAAAGACAGCTCATTTTGCATTTAATTCAGTCTCCAGTAATATTTTTACTTGTAAATTTTAATGTAATTTTTATCTTGTCCAGCAGTCCTTTACATTGAGTTGTCCTTCCTCTTGCAGTGTATCTTAGACATTTTTTTATTACTTATGCAGAATTGTTAAGCATTTTCTTCCACTTAAGCTTACTGTGTCATTTCTCTATTTTTTTTTTTGCCTTATGCCCTTGAGTAAGTTCCCTGAGATCATGTCCCAGTCACTTTTGAATGTTCACTTAGTGTATCATGCCAGTCAAAGTCAATATGAATCAGTCCACAGTACCAACATTCCCTTACTGATTGAAAGACAATACCTAGCCCTTGAGCAATGTGTTTGTTCTCACAGCTTGTATCTGAGATTTGTTAAAGTGCTGCGAAATGTGAAGTTCAGATTAAGTTCCTATAGATCCGTGAATTACTTATTAACGTAGCCGAGCGGTCAGGCACTAGTAATTCTGTCACTCCCATCTGTGTTCCACCTATACCTTCAGACTTGCAGGATAGTGTTCCGTTGCCTCAAGTGTCCGAGGACACTCAGACTGCCTTGAGTGCACAGCCTATCCCTGCAATGACTGCTAGTTCGAGTAGTAGTTTCTCCACAGGGGATGCCTTGTCAGAAAACGATTACTTGAAACTAGTAATGCCATCTCTTGTTGATGTGACATGCTGTCTGCAGAAAGACGTCTCTGTTACAGCTAGTGTTCTCACTAGAGTGTCTGTTGTTGTTCCTATGTTCCAGATGGGGATCCCATCCTAGTTGACAGTAATCAGTGCATTGTAAGAAGTTATTTCTCGAGTAACTTCCACGTTGTTAACGTTTGTAAGTGAAGTTTATAGCTGATACCTCGTGTCACTGTGTGCGACTCAGATTGAATATCAGCATTACCGTGTTCATTTCTTTTCTCCTGTGCTTGCAGTTTGAGATAGTAGATTCGTTCTCCCTTGCTCATATTGCGTGTTATAGCGTTAATTTTTTTTCAACCGGGGGGAGTCATCCACTCCACCGAGTTTGTTCATTCCTCCAGTAAGAAAGAACCGATCCCTTGTGTTCTGGTGTGATTCGATTCCTGCTCCAGGAAGATCTTATTCTTACTGTGAAGCCACCGGCACCCATCAGTGACTTTGTCATGAACCAAGAATTACTGTATCGAACAGCCGAGTTGGGTACTCCTAGCAGAAGAGTATACCAGTTAGTAATTCCACAGTCACTAGTGAATGTAGCCTTACAGCTAGTTCACGATGTACCAGGTGTTGCACACCCTGGTATGGATCGTTTAGTAAAACAACCCAGATTGAAATACTTTTGGCCTCGTATGGCAACTGATATATCTGAGTATGTTAAGAAATGTAGTGTCTGCATGCAACATAAAGGTAATGCTAA